>NW_012267300.1:7051376-7095233 GCF_000151885.1 Dipodomys ordii
AAAAAAAAAAAAAAGAAAAAAAGAAAATGTATTCGATATTTTGGCCATTGAAATGAATGCCTTTCAAGCTTCTGAGATAACTTTGTTTCCTGTTGACAAATGTCACGTTCTTGTTCATTTGCTCATGCACTTTTAACTAGAATTAATTTATGGTACCTAGAGCTAAAATCATGAACTGTGACCAGGTAACTTAAGTGGACCCACTGACAGAATGTTGGAGATAAGAAGAAAAAGCTTGTACTTTCTGTAGTGTTCAATATCACCAAACTACTGGTTCTGATTTGTTCCTCAACTCTGTGAAATTATTGAATATATTTATTTCTTAAACCAGTGTTTCAAAGGCTTTCTGCTCTTTCACATAGGTATGAGTACCCATAAATTCTAATAACCATAGAGGAGGAATAAAATCTCAAGAGTCACTTCGCTTGTTTTTACTGGAATGATTGATGACAGCAAAATAGTTTTAGACAAGCAGCCTCATATCTGGTTAGTTCCTGAAAGACATTATCTGCACTTGAGAGTATTTCAGTAGTTGACATTTACTGAAAAATAATGAGGAGGGACTTAGGAAGCAAAGTAAGGGACTGGGCTTCATTTGAGATTTTGCCAGTCAACTTTTCCTTGGTGATGTAGAAAACAGAGGAGAGACTTGCATTTGGTATTGAATATTTGAGAGTGGTAATTAAAATCTCAGTCATTTGAGGATTTTTTTCTTTCTCACAAATCCTTCATACATTTTCATATGTTCCTGGTTTTTTCTTCTATTAGATAGTTCTCTTGGATTTGTATTGTGAATTTAATACCTCAATGAAACCAAAATATCCTAGGTGATACTGTTTGAACTGTCATAGGGCTTTCCTTCAGACACGTGTCAGTCCTTCAGACTGGGTGTCTTGGAGCCCCCTACTCCTACTGTTACTCATTCAACTATTCTTGAAGAAACAAGTTCTCAGCATTAGCTTTATTTTGAGACTTAAAGTCTGCTGATATATTTTATAACATTTTGAATTATGGTCAATAATTTGAATATCAAATAACTCAACAGGGAATGATACATATGCTTCCATTCTAATAAGCATGATCTTATAACATTTATTTTAGAATCACATCAACTTGACTTAGAGTTTGAAGCTTTAATTTTGGCAACTTATATTACTTTTCTGTAGCATGTTTTGTAAAATATATGCTTCTTATGTTTCTTCTGCTCACCTATATTTCACCTCAGTTTAATTTGACTCAATTTGGTTTGGTTGGGCTGGGTTCAGTTCAGTTCAGTAACTGAATTGAATTCTTTGTAGTACAAGGCCCTGAATGATGGATAAGGCAAAGACATGAATTTCCACTTTGGGCAGTCCAGCAGAGTAGTTTATTGAAGTGTTTATTCTTGGAAATAGAACTGGATACTATATGAATTGCCATAAACATATATGCTACAAACACATATATGTATATAAGCATATATATGTATATACTATATATAAACTTAAATTTCTAGGAACTACACCCAAAATTACAAAAAATATTCAACTATGAACAAGACCACACTAAAGCTACCAGCACAACTATGTTTATTGCAGCATTATTTACCATAGCTAAGATATGGAACCAACCCAGATGCCCCTCAGTAGATGAATGGATCAAGAAAATGTGGTATATATACACAATGGAATTCTATGCCTCCATCAGAAAGAATGACATTGCCCCATTTGTTAGGAATGGAAAAACTTGGAAAAAATTATATTAAGTGAAGTAAGCCAGGCCCAAAGAAACATAGGTCCCATGGTTTCCCTTATTTGTAATATCTAGTATATGTATGAGTCAAGCGGAAAAGGTCAGATAATGTGATGTCAGGAAAACGAACCCTTAGATGTGTATTTTAATGTTTTTTTCTTTCATGCATGTGTTTCTAACGCATTTATAAGATTATCTCTTTGTTGCTTTGTATGTCCCTCCCCCACAGTATAACCCCTGCTTTCACTATATTTGATGTCAGTATAACTTGTGGAGGAGATGGGGAAAAACCAGTTGTTTAAGGATACAGGTGGACCTGTTGCAACAATGAGAAGTACAAGTTGTCATGTCCAAAACAAGCTGTACAACGTCGGTGCGGGGAGGGGGGGAAAGGGGGGAAAGAGAAGGATTGGGATTGGGGGGGAGGGGGGAGGCTGGGAAGGGATGTGAAGGGTAAACAAAGGAGGAGGCTGCAATGCTTGGTAAGAAATGTACGCATTATCCTACCCATGTAATTGTAACTCCTCTGTACAGTATGTTCACAAACAAAATCAAATTAAATTAAAAAAAATTCAACTATGAATATTCAACTATGAACACATAGTTCAACTGACAAAAACAATTAGTGAGATGAAATCAGAACAGGAAGGAATAAGTCAAAATCAAACATGAAAGGAGGAAGTGACTGAGAGAAATTCAGTACTAATATTTGAGAAGCTAAGCTTTGTTGAAGGCTTTAACCTGAAATTCCTGCACTAATATCACTAATTTTAAATGGTTACCACTTGGATTCTGGTGGAAGAAATGAAATCTGTTCTTGAGAAATATACCATAAATGCAAACAATTATGGTAGTTATAGTTTAAACATGAGTTCACAATAAAAAATTTTGATAAGAAATCACCTATATGACTCATTTATCTTAATATAAAAAACAAAACTTAGCTTAAGGGTCCAAAGATCTTAAAATAAAATTTTAAGCCAGGTGTCTATGCTCATGCTCATAGTCTTAGCTACTCAGGAGGCTGAGATCTGAAGATCATGGTTCAAAGACAGCCCAGACAGGAGAAAGTTTGTGAGACTCTTATCTCCAATTAACTACTCAGAAAAAGCAGGAAGCAGCACTGTGGCTCAAGTGGTAGAGTGGTAAGGCTTCAGTCAAAGAAGCTCAGAGAGAACACTAGGCCCTGAGCTGAAGTTCCAGGACCTGCAAAAAAAAAAGAAAATTGTTAGGTATAAAAATATTTAAGTACCAAATGTTTAAAGGAGTGACAGAGAACATCAGTCATGCACTAGAAACCATGGCTGTTGGTATGAGTAAGGTAGATATAGTAAATAAGCAAATACAACTTGAATGTTTGTGTGTGTGTGTGTGTGTGCGCGCGCGTGCGCGCGCACGCACTGTCTTTGAGTTTCTTTTGCTCAAGGCTATTGTACTACCCTTTGAGCCACACCTTTACTCCTGAATTTTTGATGGTTAATTGGAGATAAGAGTCTAATGGACTTTCTTGCCAGGGCTGGCAAGAAACCATGATCCTGGGGGCTGGGAAGGTGGCTCAGTGGTAGAGTGTTTGCCTTGCATGCATGAGGCCCTGGGTTCGATTCCTCAGCACCACATAAGCAAAAAGAAAAAAAAGCTGAAAATGGTGCTGTGGCTCAAGTGGTAGAGTGCTAGCCTTGAGCTGAAGAGCTGAGGGACAGCACCCAGGCCCAGAGTTCAGGCCCCATGACTGGACTCAAAAAAAAAAAAACAAACCATGATCCTTAGATCTCAACTTCTTGAGTAGCTAGGATTGCAGGTATAAGCCACCAGTATCTAGCAAGAAGCAACTATAACTTTTTATAAGTGAAAATTATAATTCTTAGATACAATAATTTAATGGAGAGATTAGATGGCAAATTGTATATAGTTGAAGAGGTAATCTTCAATGTGGACTAGATGTAGAGAAATTATTTGGAATTCAGTGTAGAGAGATTCAGAGGTGAAATATAAGGGGAGAGGAATGAAAAGGAATAAAAGAATTAGATTAGGGGTCTAAGGTAGGTTCAACTGAAATTCAGACCGGGATATTGAACAAACACTATTTAGGAAGATAAATTTTCATAACTGGTATGAAACATGATAATGTTTACATAAATGTATTTACATAAATACATTTACACAAATAAAATACATTTTATTTGTAAATAAAATTACAAAAACATCACATTGAAACTTATGGTATTAAAGACAGTGATTTGTTTGTTATAATGTGATTATAGTTTATTTATTTCTATAGAGCTGGTATTTGAATCCAAATGTGAGGCAAGTGCTCTAACACTAGAGAGGACCCACTCCCTGCCCAACCATTAAAAACAGTGATTTGCAAATTTTCCCAGCAAACAGAAGCATTAGGGAACAGAATCAATTCCAAAGCATTGAATCAGAATCTCCTGGAGAGGGAACTGATTATCTATATATTATTTAAACAAGCAATCAAGGTTATCTATATAAGTAGGAACATTTAAGAAATAGTGTCAAGTCAAAGATCTTAAAAGTGGAAAATGAAAATAGGGACTATAATTTACCAGGAAGTATTTTTTAAATGCTAAGAATAAATAGCTGCTAAACTAGAATTATAAGTAAACTATCTTTCAAGAATGAGGCTGAAATCAGATTGCAGAAGCTCATTACTATAAAACTTTTAACTCTAAACAGTCTAATTCAGAAAGGAGCAAAATGATCTCAGAATGAAAGTCTGAGACTCATGAGGGATGGGGACTGATGAAGCTGATAAGAGACAGTTAATGTAAGTACTGGCCATGGAAAACATTATTAGGAGTGGCTTTTAAAAAAGTAGCTAAATAAAATATTGGTCCATGTTATCATACAAACCAGTGAAATTTGATATAAATGGCATGTAAATATTGAATTTTTTCAGAAAGAGGCTAAGCTCCAGTTAACTTTAGATTTTAATGTAAGCAAAATAAAATATCCAAGGTAAATACTAAAGCATTATTTTCCAAAGGAGCTTATAATGATTTCCAAATAGGCAGAGGAGAAATGGGGATATGGAGAGAGAGGTGGTGAGGGGACAGAGGGAAAGAGGGAAGGATAGAGGGAGAGAAGACAGGAGGGAGAGAGAGAAAGAAAAGAGGGAGAGGAAGGAAGGCAGTAAGAGGGAAGAAAGGAGGGGAAACCCCTACCCCTCATAAAAGAAAACAAATATAAAGTATAAATTAAAAGGTGGAAGGCAAGCAATTTATAAAATTGTGTAAAGGGTAAGTGGATTTAATCTACCAATTAAGTAGCAAAATCCCCCAAAAGAACAAATGACAAAAGAAAAAAATAGACAGATGGGATTATTCTGACAATCTAAGAAGCTAAGAAGCTTCTGCGCAAGAAACAATCAACAGAGTAAAGTAATAGGATGAGAAACTATTGGCAAACTGCTCACCCAACAAGGAATTAATTTCCAAAATATGCAAAAAAAAATTGAGTCTCAGCATAAGAACAAGTCATCTTATTTAAAAATGAGCTAAAGAACTGAATAGACATTTCTCAAAAGAAGGCACATATAGCCAACACATATATAAAAAGTGCTCAGTGTCACTAATCAAGAAAATGCAAACCAAAACCACAATGGAGCTGGGTATTGTGGTGGGCACTGTAGTCCTAGCTACTAAGACTGAGGTAGAAAGTTCACTACAGTGAACTTGAGCAACATAACTTGAGCAGCATAGCAAAACCCCATCTGAAAAACAAACTAGCACAAACCCCCACAGTTTGGCTTGTCTTATAGCTGCTGTAGATTCTTTACTCCTCCTTCTGGGTTTTGAACTAGCTCAAGGCTAGTTCTCTACTACTTGAGTCACATCTCCAATTCTCATATTTTTGGTGGTTAATTGGAGATAAAAGTCTCACAGAGTTTCCTGTCTAGGCTGGCTCTGAACCTGGATCCTCAGATCTCAACCTCTGGGAGTAGCTAAGATTACAAGTGTGTGCTCCCAGCACCCATTTGGCGAATGCATTTTCTATAGGGGATCTTGGGAAGAAGCAGCATAGGCAAAGGCAGGATGTGGTGGCTCAGATAAAGAATTTTACAGGGTGAAGTACAATTCAAATCCAGCTGTAAAGACTATGGCAGTTCTTAGGACTAGTTTTGCTTGGTGTTCCAACAAAAAGGGAATAACTTTTATTTGCCACATCCTTAAAAGTCATCATTTATATAAGTTCTTTTTTTGGGGGGAGGGGGGTCCGGTCGTGGGGCCTGAACTCTGGGCCTGGGTGCTGTCCCTCAGCTCTTCAGCTCAAGGCTAGCGCTCTACCACTAGAGCCACAGCGCCACTTCCGGCTTTTTTTTTCTTTTTGCTTATGTGGTGCTGGGGAATCGAACACAGGGCCTCATGCATGCAAGGCAAGCGCTCTACCACTGAGCCACCTTCCCAGCCCTTATATAAGTTCTTGAAAGCAAATTTCCCAGATAAAGCATACAGTGAAAATTGGAGAAAACATCATGACATGTGACAGTGAAAGTGAATTGTAAACATGGGGGCAGATTCTTTTCAAGAGCCACCTACTTTGAGTGATTTTGAGAGGCCAGCCATTTATCACAGGATGCCTTTTGCTTCAGACATGAGGGATGATTTGCTGTTCCTTCTTGCATTCATGCGGGTGGTTTCCACCTGTAATACTCGCCTATCAGGAGGATCCTGACTTGTAGCCAACCTGGGCAGACCTTTCACTCTTTCTCCCCCTCTCTTTTTTTAGTATTGGGAATTGAATTTAAGACCTCAGTTCTTTAGTTTAGTTTTAGTTTTCATACAAGGTCTTATTCATTGATTGATGGGCATTTAGGCCATTGTGAATAGTGCTCCAATAATCATGGGTTTTCAGGTGTCTCTACAGTATCCTGACTTACATTCCTTTGATATATGCCTAGGTATTGCAGAATCATATGACAGTTACAATTACAGGCTTTTGAGAAATATACAGATTTAGTGGTATGACTTTAATTATATCTGATCATGTAGGGGAGTTTATTAAGTTTTTGTAGCTTCTAATTTTGTTTCTGTTCAGAGATCACTTTTTAAATATTGGTTCTTTGGTCCTTTTTGGCAAAAGGAAAGATTTTTGAAATATCTGAAGGGTAATTGAAAAGTCTATTTGTTTTCTACATGCTGGATGTAAGTTTTGACATATTCCTAACACAGGTATCATGTGATGTCATGTGAAACTTTAGATCCTAGTACATGTTTATCTACTCACCGGTGGATGGATAGTTGGACTGTTTTCACTTTTTTTCTTCCTGGGACCATGATATATGAAACTATATGAACATGCTTTCTAGTCTTTTCAATAGGCACACAAGAGTGCAAATCCTAGTGAATGTGTATAATTATCTGGAGAGTTGCCTAGCTGTTTTCTAGTTGAGCTGCACACCTTTACTGTCTTATTAGTGTGATTTTGAATTCTGATTCCCCCCCAAATCCTCACCCATAATTGTACTTCTTTTCTCTTCTTCTTCATCCCCCTTTTCTTGCTCTTCCTCTTTTAAAATTATAGGTATTATCAATCATTGTAACTTTGATTTTCATTTCCCTAATGGGTAATGCTGTTGTGGATCGTGTATGTGTGTGTGTGTGTGTGTGTGTGTGTGTGTGTGTGTGTGTGTGTATACTGATACTGAGGTTTAATACTCAGGCACTCACAATTTTAGTTGGCTTTTTCCCTTAACGCTGGTGCTCTACCACTTAAGCCAATTCCCCACTTCTCGCTTTTTGCTGGCATGTTAGAGATAGGAGTCTCTTGAATGTGTCTGCTGAACTGTGATCCTCAGATCTCAATCTACTGAGTAGTTAGGATTACAGGTGTGACCCACCAGCTCCTGGCAACTTTGTGGACTTTGATGAACACTGTTTTAATTTTGATCACATTTTATATTTTCCTTGGTTGCTTTCTTTTTGGTGATATATCTAAGAAACCACTGCATAGTCAAAGGACACCAAGCTCTTACTATTTTGCTTTCATGTCTCTGTGAGGTAAAGATCCAACTTTACTCTTCTTTAATGGTTATCCAGTAATCCTAGCACAATTTGTTTCCATGTGATAGTTTTGACACTCTTGTTGAAAGTGTTTTGGCCATAGGTGTCTGGGATTATAATTGAATTCATCTCTGTTCCAGAGTGCTGCTTTGTAGCCCAGGCTTGCCTCTGCCTCCTGAATGCTGGGATTATAGGCATATACTACCACATTTATCCTATATCTACCTATTTTAAAGAAAGAGAAAGAGCATGTGCTGAGGCTGTGTATTGATCAATCTCATATACATTAAAAAGGATTGAGCAGGAAGAGGATTTAAATAAGCAAAGGATTTATCTTTTAAGATAATCCCTTGAAAAAAATGAGAGTTTGCAATCATAGAATGGCAGGCATGTGGGCTGCATACATCATCACGTTACATACTTAAGCAATGGGCGCTAGAGGCAGCCTGGTGATGGGAGTCCCAGCTGTGAGTTTAAGTACAGGTTGCAGGTGCTTGGAGAACACTGTGCTGCCCAGCACAGAGGTAGGTGCCTGTGTCACCAGGACTAGAGGCTGAGAGAGTCAGGAAACTGTCTTTTCTTGTTTCACTAAACTGAGCAGTCAATTTTCCATTCCTGATGAATTCACCAGTCTTGTATAAGGCTAGCAAGAGGACGAGACTTTCTCCAGGACCCTGCTTGTACCAGAGCATGGTGTTAAATGTGTTTGAGTAACTGCAGTTCATGGACACATCCTGTCCTTCCTGGATGGATAGAAACTGAGGACTTTGATTCAGATGTTGACCACTCATCACTGGTTAAAAAGACCAAAGAAAGTAGTTAAAATGTCTTCAGGTCACCGTTCTCCACTTGTGATGAACCCAATATCACTAAACTCCCAGATCTGTTTCTTTTTCTAATATATATTTTTATGGTAAAGATATTGTACAGAGGGGTTATGAGTAAGGTAATGAGTACATTTCCTATCGAGTATTGTTACTCCTCCTTTGTTTTTCCCCTACCATCCCTTCCCTCCTCACCTCCCCAACTCTTCCCCTCCACCCCAAGTTGTAAAGTTCGTTTTCAACATAGTATCTTGTACATCTCATTGTTACAATGAGTCAACCTGTATCACTGTTTCAGCATTTTTATTTCCCTTCCCCTCCCCAAATTAGAAAAATGTATATACAAGATGCAGGGCACCAGAATCAAATACAGTGATAATAGGGGCCAGACCTGTTTCTTTTCCTCCCTTCCTTCCTTTCTCCTGTCTCTTTATAAACTTGGATAAAGTCTTACCTTTGGCACGCACAGAGTTTCCTCCTTCTCAGAATTACTTGAAAGAGTCAGAAATCCCTAGACTCACCTGTCAGCTGTATGCATAGGATTACTGACAAGCCTTCAAAGAACATCTCCATCAGCAAATAGGTATTTCCTAAATAAGAGCTTTTGCTTCAAGAAACTCCTCCTTAAAATAACTGCAAACACCACAGTGATGTCAACAGTACATGTTCTGTATCAGCCTGTCTGATCTCTCACTGGGTGCTCCATGGGCTTTCTGCTAACCCCAAAGTTTAACAACAAATGGAGGCACTGCCCTCTTATGGCTAGATGCCAGATTCTGGCATCTCATATCTCATGCCTTGGTTCTCTCTCTCTCTCCCTCTCCCCTCCCCTCCCTCCTTCCTTCCTTTTCTCTCTCCCTCCCTCCCTCCCTCCCTCCCTCCCTTCCTTCCTTCCTTCCTTCCTTCCTTCCTTCTCTCCTTTCTTTCTCCTTCCTCCCACCTCCTCCCTTTCTAGATTATTTTGTTCTTTTAATTTTTTTCCAGTACTGAGGCTTGAACTCAGAGCCTAGTTACTGTCCCTTAGCTTTTTTCCTCAAAACTGGCACTCTGCCATTTGAGCCACAGCTCTACTTCTGGCTTTTTGGTTGTTAATTCGAGATACGAGTCTCACAGACTTTCCTGACTGAGCTGGCTTTGAACTGCAATCCTTAGATCTCAGCCTCATGAATGGCTAGGATTACAGGCATGAGCCACCAGTACCCAGTTTCTTTTTACATATACAACAAAATCTGTCATTTTGTACAATTAATATGCAGTCCTAAAAGTAATTTAAAAATCCTTTTTTTTCTCTTATTTATTTGATGAAAATAATTGCCAAGTATCCACTGCAATATGATGAAATACAGAGACATGGACAAGACAGACCAAAACTTTGCTGTGTACCTATGATATCTCTAGTATATCAGTGCAGACTATATTTCAATCCATGGTGGATTGAAGACCAACTCTTTCCTTTGTTCCTCTCTGATAATCAATACAAATGAGAATGAAATATAAAAATATATCTGTATATATGCTTATTGCATATATATATGTATTATACACATTATGAATCCCAGAGGATGCACAGAAAGAACTGGGACATCATTGTGTGGGATGCTTTGAGCCATGGGAGTGGGGACAAGTGGAAACTGATTTATCTAACTGAACCAAGGTGAATCCTAAAGGCAGGGTTCCACTCGGAGCATGTTAAATGCTCCATAGCACACCTGTATAAAATGTAGCTATACTTTCTGATCTTCCATCCTGACCTGGGAAAGTGAGGGGTCCATTCCTTCCCAGCCAGTTTCATGGGATGAAGGCTGTTTTACTAGACAGTGAATAAAGAAGCATGAGAGAATCTGGAATAGCAGGTTTAGTTGAGAATAAACTAAGGCAAATATTTAAAGACAGGAACTAAATCCATTGTTTCTTGGTCATATCTCAGATTTATATCTTATTCAATGTGAATGGAGACTCTGGAGTTATTAGATATTGAAAAAAATCTCAACATTAAAGACAGAAAAAAAGCAAAAGGAGGAAGGGACATTGAGAGAGACTATATAGGAAGGTAGGAAAAAGGCTAGCGTTGCTTTTTTTTTTTTTTAAACACAGTAATGTGACTGGTCTGGCTTTCCTTTGGTGTGTGTGTATATGTGAGTGTGTGTGTGTGTGTGTGTGTGTGTATGTATTGGTATCAGGGTTTGAACTCAGGCCAGTGTACTCTTCCTTGTTTGTTTGTTTTTTGTCAAGACTGATGCTCTATCACTTGATACAACTCCCTAGTTCTACTTCCCTGTTCTGTCTTTTAAGAAGCAAATAAAGCAATGAAAGTACTTTCATTTTACAAAATTCCTAAATCTTACAAAAAATATTTTTCAAGCATGAAACTGAGGGCTTGGAATGATGGCATAAGCCTGTGATACTATCCTAGCTACTTCAGCAGTGAAAGTAGAAGGACCAGGATTGCAGACCAGCACAGGCACAAGTGTGATACTCTACAGAAAAACAAACCTAAAGCAAAAAGGATGAGAAACATGATTCAGGAAGTAGAATGCTTGTCTAACAAACATGAAGTCATCAGTTCACACTGCAATATAGTAAATAAACCCAAATAAAATAAAACTAAATAACAACAACAAAATTGCTGAAAGAATAAAGTTAATTTTATTGGATCTTCCTTTCTTGCTTGTTTTCTTCCTTCCTCCCTCCCTCCCTCCCTCCCTTCCTCCCTTCCTCCCTTCCTTCCTCTTTCTTTTTCTTTCTTTTTCTTTCTTTCTTTCTTTCCTTTCCCTTCCTTCCTTCCTTCCTTCCTTCCTTCCTTCCTTCCTTCCTTCCCTCCCTCCCTCCCTCCCTCCCTCCCTCCCTCCCTTCTTTCTTTCTTTCTTTTTCTTTCTTTCTCTCTCTTTCTTCCCTTCCTTTCCCTCCCTTCCCCTCCTTTCTTCCTTCCTTTCTCGCTTTCGTTTTGGTAGAGATTACTAGTGTGTTCCCCTACTCCTGGCCATGGATTTCAGTATATTCATAATAAAATTAAGAAAATGATATCTACCATCCTACTGTTTTCTTCTATATTAAATTATGCTATCCTTCTGAATAGATTTGAATAAAACAAATACAGCCCAGGTTGGCCTCAGATTGCCAATTCTTCTACCTCAGTCTCCCAAATGCTGGGATTACAGGTGTGAAACATTATTCCCCACTCAAAATATAGGTTTTTGGACAATACATTTGTGTATACTTGTATACAACTTCGTATGTCTTTACTTGTACATTTATAAATTAGCTCTAGCTTCCACATAAGAGAGAAAACGTATGTCATTTACTCTCTGAAAACGTATGTCGTTTACTCTCTGGGTCTGACATATTTTATTCCAGGTCAATCCATTTCTTTGCAAATGATGGAGGACAGCAGTCAAAGGGAGAGGAGGTAGACAAAGGAAGAGAGGATGTAGTCATAATGTTCAATGCATATTGTATGAAACTAAGAAAAGTGAAGGGAAGTTTGGGGCTGGGAAGGATGGGAGAGAATGATGAATGACATCAATCAAGTTGCATTATTAACTTTGTTGAATGGTAACTCCTTTGAACAACTACTTGAAGATAATAAAAATATAATTAAAAACATCATACATACAGGAGCTGGGAAGGTGGCTCAGTGGTAGAGCGCTTGCCTTGCATGCATGAGGTCCTGGGTTCGATTCCTCAGCCCCACATAGCAAAAAAGAAAAAAGTCGGAAGTGGCGATGTGGCTCAAGTGGTAGAGTGCTAGTCTTGAGCAGAAGAGCTGAGGGATAGCGCCCAGGCCCAGAGTTCAGGCCCCACGACCAGACCCCGCCCCCAAAAAACCAAAAACCAAACCAAAACAAAAAAAATACATACATTTTCAGAACTGTTTAATGTGGTACCTGCCCCACAGCAAATGAGGATCATTCTACACACTGGCTTGATGAAAATAACAATATAATTTTTAAAAAAACATACATTTTTTTCAGAACTTTTTAACTGTGGTACCTGCCCCATGGCAAATGAGGATAATTCTACACACTGGCCATACTCAACCCTGCACACAGAAGAGTAAGGAAAACATTTTAGGATGAAATACCTTTCCTGTCCTACTATCACAGGAACTGAAAATGTACCATGTCAAACAATTTTCTTTGTACCTCTCTCTCTCTCTCTCCTATCCTCACTGCAAATACCAACAATCTATGAAGAGTAACTATAATGTTACATAGAGATGGAAGTTAGGCCACAATAACTTTACAGTAGAGGTATGGTTGTGAACTTAATGCAGTTCCTGGCTCAGGGTCATTTTAGGGTGATACAGAACAGAAAGTGTAAAATCTCATTGTAGAAGACAACAATTCCTTGCTATGTACACAGTGGCTAGAAGGAATGCTCTTGCTCTTGTCCATTGTTATTGAGAGACCCTAAATTTGCCTCTGGGGGAGCCATCCTTATTTGGCTGTCCCTTTTAGGCCTTATCTGAAAAGTGTCTTAAGGAGGATACCTTGTTTCAAGGCCTCAGATCTTTGAAGCCATTAGATAGTTTTAAATGTAAATCTGTAAAAGGTTTTTAAGTTCTGGGAGTGGACTTTTAGAGATTTCTAATTATTTTTTTCCTGTTACTCACTGACAGACTTTAAATTTCCATACAGGCTATTGGACCTGTCTATTTCTTCTTAAAATTTCTTCTATAAAGTTTTTCTTAGGGAAAAGCTATGTTTTTAGGCATGTATTTTGTCTTTGTAAGGAAGTGAAACATGAATCATCCTGAAACAACAGCAAATACTTCAATAACCCCCATTTCCATATGACCTACTTTGATATTAATATATTTATGCCAGCTCTATTGGAATATATTTTCCATGTGATATTTTCCCATTGCTTTCATACTCTCTTCCTGCTTTTTATTATTTTCTTTATCTCTCAATTTTTTCCTCAGACGTTTTCCATTTACCCTTAGGAATTCTTAAAAAAAACTTTTATTTCACATGTACATTACAGAAACCATATATGTAAAGAACAAAGTATTATTGCCACAAGCAGTTCAGTTGGACCTGACTCTATATCCTCCATGTACAAACTATCTAAGGAATCCAAAGATCTGAGGCCTTGAAACAAGGTATCCTCCTTAAGACACTTTTCAGCTAAGGCCTAAAATGAATAACCAAATAAGGACGGCTCCCTCAGAGGTAGATTTAGGGTCTCTCTATAACAATGGACAAGAGCAAGGTCATTCCTTCTAGCCACTGGGTTTGTACATGGAGGATCTAGAGTCAGGTCCAACTTCAGTTACCTAAAAGGTAACTGAAATTGTGTAGTATGTGTCATGCTTTTCCAAATGTTATGAATTCACCAATTCAAAATTCCAAAGCTACATGAATATTTTGATAACCAAGAATAAACTATACCAACTCAATTTGTTTGGGAAAACTGCAATTCTGCTTTTCTGAGGGATAAAAATTTTACTGAAAACAAAAATGGCAATAAGCTTATAGACAGAAGTATTGGCAGAGTTGCAATTAAAGTACTGCATTTCCTTTATGCTCAATTTAAAATGAAATATAAAGCAAGATTTACTAAGCAATTTGTAAGCTCATTAGTAGGTTTATAGTATACTATTAAAATATTAGCAAGAAAGTATGTTTCTATTAGATGTATGTATCCCTATGGTAAACCACAACCATATACATCAATGGCTCAAATCAAAGTGTAAGTGTGAGCATACCTACATACATTTCTCCCTGTAGCTTCCTCTTCCTCCTCTCTGCTGCCAGCCTCTAAATAAATCCTGACTTTATTGTCCAGAGGTGGCACAATTCTACATCCAAAATGCATCTTCTGGTTATAACGGGTACTTACAAGTTAGTGAATTCACGAGTTCTACTTTTTACCATACACTGTCACCTCAGGATGTTTATAAAGTTTAGGTGTTCTGAAATAATTAACTTCGTGTGTGAAGATAGGTACTTTACCAGAAATGTACATCTTTTAGATATGGGGATACTAGCAAAGAACCCCTCCTTCACCTTCCTCTTCTTCCTCTCTATCACTCCATACACTAACTCTAAGATAAGGACTTAAGTTCACTTCCAGAAGACAGTTTTTCCTAAAAACTAACAAAAGGACACTTATATAGGTATTATTTTCTACTTCTTACTTTTGGATGTATCCCTTAATGCTTAACAATATTAACTAAAATACACGTATAGAACTAAGTATCAACAACCTGAACCAACAGAACAGGTGCCTGCTCTTTGCACACTTCCTCTCCCAACCCCACTCCTGCTGCCACCCAGTAAACAGCATGGTCTCCAAAGCATTAACCATTCATTCCACAAATTCAACCAAAAAGACTTCAAAGGCATTATATTAGCACTCCACTTTTACAAGGTTATGCACATTTAGACATTTAGAAAGACTAGATGCTTCCAATAAGGACGTAATGATAGATAAACAACATACTCTTAGTAAAAGCTCTAGTTTGAAAGAAATTCTGGCATAGAATCCTTCCCATCTCCTTCAGCCCAATGTTCAAGGTTATTTGTGTATCTGTAATGTTTCAAGGGCATTTAAAAAAATAATTTCACTCCAATCTTTAAAGTCTTTAAATTTTAACACAAAATATACTAACTCTAACAAAATTTACTAACTCTACTTTTGTTACTGGCAACCTCTTTAACATCTAGCAAGACAAGATATTGTAAATTAGGACTCATAAGTCCTTTCTATATACTATATACAGAACAAAATTAAAATGCATAGCTGCAAGAGATAATGGTCAGTCTCACTTCACCATCAACCCACTGGTAGATGCCCTCAGCACATTACCTCCTTCCCTCCTGAGCCAGTACAAACACCTTTGTACTGCTCAGAAGTGCTTTCATTATTCCATTTCCAAAAGACAAAATTTCATTATGAATTTTAGCAAAACAATATCTACAAAAATGAATTATGTACTACCTCTACTTTTGACATTCTTTGTGCATTTCTAACATCTAGAGACCAGATGTTTCAAATAATGACTTAAATGTCCACAATGTTCATGGTAGTATTGAATAAACCATACACATGTAACAATGGGTCTATTTGAAAAAGTCTTTTAAGTGGGAGCCTTCTAGCCCAGAACCATTCTTTTTTTCCAACTTCTCTCCAGTATCACACTTGATACAGGTACACAGTCACAAATGTTACAATTTTGCTTCTAAAGTCCTTTTCAGAAAAGACATTTTATGAATTCTAACACAAAATATACAACATATGTGTTTACTAACTCTACTTTTGTCCTACATTGGCAACCTCTTTAATAGCTAGAGACTAGATATTATAAAATTAAGACTCATTTGTCCAGTCTATACAGTATATAGTACAGCAAAGTTAAATGAAATGTACATAACATATAGGGTCAGGGATAAACAACTATTCTCATACACCTTTTTGCAGTAGTTTCCTTTTCACCACTTTCTTCGACCCAATGAATAAGTACAGATATCGCACTGTTCACAGAGGTGATATCTCAACTCCATTTCTGAATACAGTATTTCCCAAGTTTTGCAAAGCTATCTATAGTTATTCTACTTTTACTTTTAAGTACACCACACACTTCTAAATAGCCAGAACTTGATATTTTATATGTGAACTTGCCTGCTATACTCACAGTACTGGTAATTATGCACATGGAGCAGTGGTTATGATCCGAGATACCTTTTAAATATAGCCATTTTGGCCCTGGACTGTCCTCACCTCAATTCCTTCTTTCTGCCTTAAAATCAGTGGACAAATATAGGCATAAATAATGCTTAGAGATAGATCTAAATTTAGATCTAAATCCTCATTTGCAGAGGAAAATGACATTTCAACACAAAATATACAAAATGTGCTATTTTACTATGCTGTAATACACTGGCAACCTCTTTAATATCTAGCAACTACTTGTAAAATTTAGACTTTATTTGTTGATTATATACATTATATACACATCAGAACTAAATATACAATATAGAAAAATAGCATCTGAGGATGTCCAAATATGAATGCATATTAACTTTTGCAGTTGCTTCCCTCTACCTCCTTCAAATCACTGAACGAGTACAGGCAGTACCTGCCATTCTGCTCATTGAGGTAGTTTCCCCATTCCATTTCCTAAAGATAGTGTTTCATGTGAATGATAGCAAAAAGATATATAAAAAGTGATGTTTTACTATCTCTACATTTAACATATGTTGGACACTTCTACACATCTAGAGAGATGTTTTCAAGTAAGCACTCAACTACTCCACTATATACATAGCAGTCTTCACTGACTGCACACATATAACAAATTATAATCTGAAAAGTGCCTTCAAAATATGAGCATTCTAGAAACTTTGTCCACCTACCCACTGGGGTACAATGCTCAGATTTTCAGATCTTTTCTAGGAATTTTTAACACAAAACATATAAAGTTGATTAGTCTACTAATTCTATTTTACACTGGCAATCTCTAACATCTAGATGTAAGTTAAGATTCCTTTGTCCTTTATATTCACAAGAAAGTTAGGTACACAAGAAAGTTGGACGAAATGGGACAATGTTACTCTTCACTGTAAGCACTGGTATGGCCCTCTTTGCATTTCTTTCTCCTGGAAATCAGTGCACAAACACCATACCTACAGCTCACGGGATTGACCTTGAATCAACTCTCTTCCCATACCCAAAAAAATACAGTCCATATGGGTTTTAACAAAAGATATTTAAGAAATGTATTATTTTCCTACTCCAGCTTTAAAAATGCACCAGGCACTTGAGAACATCGAAGCAGTGGACTGTGTATACAGCACTGGGGATGAGATGCACACAGATGGACGGTTGTCATGGACAAACGTCTTCGTGGCCACTCGTGTCTCATGGGTCTTCTGGTCCGTGTCCTCCAGCCCGGTCAGGGCAAGCACCGCTCCCGCTGTCCCACCTAGGGCGGTGTAACATCGCCGCTCAGTCACTTGGAAGACATTTCCATGGCTTTCATAAACAAATGGCACTGACAGGCGTGGATTTTCTCCTTCTGCTGGGTCATCTGTGGGCATCCCCTTCTCATCTGCAATGTCCAGATGGACCAAACGTCCTCTTTTAGGAGGTTGGGGAAGTTGAGAGCCGCCTTTTACATTTAGACACAAGTCTTTCGGGGCTTCCGGTGGGCACGAGTGGGTCACCCTACTGTTTCTCCCCGAGCACCCACCAACCGACGGAGCCAACCGTCACCCGGCCCTGGCGCGGGCTCGGCTCCTGGAAGGACCCTTAGGGCCTTCTCAGTCCTTGTCCGGGGTGAGGTCCCCTCTGCGGCAGGGAGGTCACCCCAGGCCTTGGATGGATGGGCTCCATCCTCCAGCCCGTGAAGGCCTCTGCCATTCTCCTCTCCTTACTGTGATATGTGTTAGCACCCATCCCAGAAGATCAGGCGCTCACAGGAAAAGAAGTTTGTCAGCAGAGGCTGACAAGGCCACCCTCCCCTCCCAGGAAAAGAAGTTTGTCAGCAGAGGCTGACAAGGCCACCCTCCCCTCCAAAGAGCAAGAAATGGCACCTGCCCTTTAATCAAGGTTAAATATAGAGTCAGGGTGTAAGGGAAGTCCTCTCTGCCTGTGTACCCAGGTGAACATGAAAGATGGCACATAGCTGGGATGGGGCTTCTGATTTTTTTAATTGTGAAAATACCATGCATAGGGGTTACAATTACATGGGCAAGATATTTACTACATTTTTTTTATCAAGCATTGTTGCCTCTTCCTTTGTTTCCCCATACCATCCCTTCTCTCCACCCCCCACCCCCCCACCCTCCAAAGTTGTAAAGTTCGTTTTTCTACATAATGTCTAGTACATCTCATTGTTGCAATGGGTCCACCTGTAACCCTATTTAAACAGTTTTTTTTCCCTTCCCCTCCACAAATTATATTAGCATCAAATATAGTGAAAGCAGGGCTTATACCCTGGGGGAGGTACATACAAAGCAACAAAGAAATCATCTTTTTTTCTTTTACTCTTTTTTTTTTTTTTTGTGAAAATACCATACAGAGGGGTTACAATTACATGGGCAAGATAATGAGTACATTTCTTATCAAGCATTGTTGCCTCCTCCTTTGTTTCCCCTTCCTACCCCTTCCCCTCCCCCCCCCCCCCCACGGCCCCATACTCCTCCAAGTTGTAAAGTTCATTTTTTGGCATAATGACTTGTACATCTCATTGTTGCAATGGGTCCACCTGCATCCCTATTTAAACAGTTTGTTTTTTTCCTTCCCCTCCACAAAGTATACCAACATCAAATACAGTGAAAGCAGGAGTTACACCATGAGGAAGGGACATACAAAGCAACAAAGAAATAATCTTATAAATATGTTGGAAACAATCACAAGAAAGAAAAAAACATTTGAATCCTAATCTTGGGATTCATTTTGCCTATCATCAACTTGTCTGACATTTTCTGTTTGTCTCAGACATATACTAGTTATTGCAAATAAGGGAAACCACGGGACCTATGTTGCTTTGGGCCTGGCTTACTTCACTTAATATAATTTTTTCCAAGTCTTTCCAGTTCCTAACAAATGGGGCAATGTCATTCTTTCTGATGGAGGAATAGAATTCCATTGTGTATATATACCACATTTTCTTGATCCATTCATCTACTGAGGGGCATCTCAGTTGGTTCCATATCTTAGCTATGGTAAATAATGCTGCAATAAACATAGTCATGCTGGTAGTTTTAGTATGGTCTTGTTTGTGATCATTTGGGTAAATGCCCAAAAGTAGGATTGCTGGGTCATAGAGGAGCTCTATGTGGAGTCTTTTGAGGAACCTCCATACTGCTTTCCAAAGTGGTTGAACAAGTTTACACTCCCACTAACAATGCAGTAAGGTTCCCTTCTGTTCACATCCCCTCCAGCATCTGTTGTTAGAGTTCTTGATTATAGCCATTCTAACTGGGGTGAGGTGGTATCTCAATGTTGTTTTGATTTGCATTTCTTTTATAGCTAGGGAGGTTGAGCATTTCTTCATGTGTCTATTGGTCATTCTTCTTTCCTCTTCAGAGAAGTTTCTCTTTAAATCTTTAGCCCACTTATTTATTGGGCAGTTGTTTCTCTTTGACTGTTCTCAGCCTGCTCACGCAATTCCTGTCTTTCTCTTTGACTGTTCTCAGCCGGATTATGCAATTCCTTTATTTCTCTTTGACTGTTCTCAACCTGCTCAAGTAATTCTTGTATCAATCTTTGAGTAGTTTCCTCATGCTCATGAGATTCCTGTATAGATCTTTGGTTTGCCTCCTTTCTCTCCTTAGCACGCTGATTCCTTTGCAGGTTTTCATTCACCATGTTTACCAGAAGTGTTTGCAGAACTCTTTGGGAACTCCCCTCAACTGGTCTGTCACCTGATTATCATGAGTGAGAGTTGAGATACCTGGACTTGCCATTTTTCTTGTGTTTTTCCGGCTTGTTCTGTCCATTTGGTATGAAAGTACACCAATTTTGCGCTAGAACACTATTTTAAGACAAGCATCAACCAAAGTCCTGTAGTTGCACAGTCAAAAGGCTGCAGATACAATCTAGTTCAACAGATACAATCTACTCAACCTCAAACAACTATGGATTAATGGACTAAGAACAGCAAGGAAGAATTTGATAAACCAGAAATTATTAGGTTTAGGGAGAAATGTGGGGAGAAATAGGATTAGAGAGATCTGGAGAAGTAAAAGAAGAGTGAATTTTACTAAGTCCTAATCTCAGAGAGGGAAATGAATTAGAATGATAGGTGAGAGATTAAAAAAGAGAAGAAAAAACAAAAAAAAACCAAAAAATGGAAAAACAAAAATTCTTTAAAAATTATATAGGTTTAAAGAGATGATGCTGCTATTAAAGAATTTAAGCCTAAGAGGTTGTGAATTGAGTAATAAATTTCTGGATGAAATGTGTATACAATGGGGGATAAGGTCTAATAATTGACAATGGGTATATATCTGAGGATGAACAGAATAACAATTAAGTTACGCAAAAAGGAAAGAGAAAAAAATGAAAAGAATGAAGAAAAAAAAGCCCCCAAAGCTCAATAGAGATAAAAAAAAAGCGCACACACACATATACACCTAAAATAAAAATTATGAGGAAAAAAAAGATTAATAGAAAATAAAATTTAAAAAGGTACAAAAAAGAGTTCTTTGATTTTTTTTTGGGGGGGGTGGGGGGAATGGGAATATCCTGTATCTCCCTTGTGTCTGTAACCAGTCTCTTGATGGAGTCCCTGGTCTGCTTGTGGTGTTTGGTTTTCCTGGGCTTGATTGGTTTCTTAATTCAGTTTGAGCAGGCAGAAAAATGCTCTGCTTTACCCAGGATTTTGTGATCCTCCTCCCAGGCTCATTCAGTGGGAGGGAGATCTGCTTTGAGTATCACAAAAGAGGGAGATGGTTTTTCCTTTAGTTTGGAGATGCTGTGATGAGGCTAGGTTCTGGGTAAGGTTGAGGCCTTTCAGCAAACAGTAGTTTTTCCCTGAGGGGCTAGCTCCAGAGACACTCACAGAGCCCAGCCTAGAGCCATTCTCAGGGTTTATGTTTACTGAATTTCAATTGATTGTCTAGGCTGCTGTAGGGAGGGGCAGCCTCTGGCTCTGTTTACCCAGTGAAGAAAGCCACTTCTCTTGAGCAGAGTTTTCTCTGCCTGGGCTGAGTGACTTTCTCCTGGGTGGAGTTGAGCCTGGCAGGTCTGGTCAGGTTCCTGTGACCTGCTAAATGACTCTTTTGTTTTCTTCCAAGGCCTGAGTTGGAGCTAGCTGCTCAGCAGGGCCTTTGTCAGTATCAAAGATGGAGACCTCCTGTGGTGGGGGGGGGGAGAGGAGAGGGATGGCCTTCCCTCCTCTGCTCCCTGAGAAGGAGTGAGAATGTCAGGGTTCTACTCAAGCCAAGAGTGCTGGTTCCTGGGTTGTCTCTGGTCTGCCATCTGCAGGATGAAGATATCTGCTCCTTGTCAGTTATTGCTGGTGTTGAGTAGAATCTGCTCACCAGCTGCCTCTGGTGCCTTTGTCTTGTGTTATGAGTATGGCAGCTACGGCCACTGCCGCTGCAGCCATGGCTACCGCAAGTGTTCAGATCTGTCTCCTTGCCTGGATTTTCCCTCTCTAGCCAAACTCTCTGTACTGTAATGGCACACGGTGTGATTCTCTAGCCTAGGACTGCTCACTGGAACACTAAAACTGCTTTTTTTGCAAGACCTTGTTTAGCCTCCAGCTTCTCCTCTACCTGGGGCTTCTGATTCCAGCAGTTACAGTTAGGCAGCATTCCCCGGATGCAGCTGGGGGCTGGGGTAAAACATGGCTCTAGGAATTGAGTGGAGGAATGGCCAGGAAAGGCTAGCTGCAGTTAGGACTGTCTAGATCAACTGGTTTTGTGGGAGGGGCTCAGGACTGAGATGGAGAGAATGCTAACACCATGTCTGTGGCCACCCAAGGACCCCATGCCCTTGGAAGCCAGATGAGGCCTTAGCCCAGTTCCAGCAAGGTGGGGCCTGGGCTCCCAGAGGCTATCACCACTGTCAAGTCATCGCAATGGGGGATGGGAATGTAGGGCTCTCACTCTGATAAGCAGCGGGGCCCAATAGTCAGTGTGGCGCCATGGCCCGGCCTGCTGGGGGGGGGGGGCAGCATCAAGATAGGCGAGCCTCACCGCTCCACAGACCAGGCCACGGGATAGAGCAGGGCTTTGAGAGGCTGACATCACTGCCCCACAGGGCACCGCCAGAGGGGCCTGCCATGCCTCTGAAGGAGTGGGGCCTGCTGCTGAAAGGGGCGGGGCATGCTACTGGAGGGGTGGAGCTGTCAGGAAGTGATTGGACAGTGGGCAGCTTGGGGGAGGAGCATGAATGGCAGTTGGAAAACCATCAGGGGAAAACCATTAGAGGAAGGACCATTAGGAAAAACCGTTTTAGCGTGGAGGGAGGGGAAGGAGTAGGAGTAGAGGAGAGATGGCTGGAGGGGAAAGCTTGCCAGAGCAGGGCAGGCCTGGGGAGGACAGGGCAAGCCTCGGGAGGCCATTTGGGGTTTCTCGAGGAAGCCAGTTAGCCCTAACTGGCTTCCTTGAGAGGTCATTTGGGGCCTCCTCAAGGGGCCATTTGGAACCTCCTTTGGAGGCCATTTGGGACCTCCCTCTAGAGAGGCCTGTGGAGAGGCACCTCCCAGAGCAGAGCAGGGCAGGCCTGTGGAGAGTGGAGAGGCCTGCAGTGGAGGAGGAAGGGAAAACAGGAAAATCCTCCCCCTTTGGAAGTTTGGAGGTTTGGAGGTTTGGAGCTTTGGAGGTCAAAGATTTGGAGGTTTGCAGACCGGTTAATAAAGGTCTGGGGGGTGGGGGGCAGGACTACCTATTGGAGGCTTGGAGGTTTGAGGTTGAAGCTGCTCTTGGTTCTGGGTATCTAGTCCAGGACATGGCAGTCTCAAGACTCTTTTCTGGTGTAAATAGTGTAAATAAACTTTGGTCCACCTTTCACTGTCTGTGCCTCGATGAATTGTCTTGCTCTCTGGAGGTCGTTAGTATCTCACTGCCAGGAGTGCCCCTGTGTCATGGGGAAGCAGGCCAGAGTCTGCCCCTCACCGCACTCTCAGCTGGAACTCTAGAATTTCTTTTAGTGAAACATTTTCTGAAGATTTTTCTTATAAAAATCTATTGTTTTCATTTTAGTACTTCTTAGTTTTTAGCTTTCATCTAGTGGTCATACATATTTATATAGGGCTGTATGACATCACAAAACATATGTGTGCTGTGTAATGCTCAGATCAGGGAAGTATGCATCATCTCAAACATTTGTTTCTCTTGGGAACATTCAAAACTCCCTTTAAGAACTATTTAATCTACAATTGAATGTTGTCAACCATAGTTGCTCTACTGTGCTGTAGAATACACTGGAACTCATTTGTCTTACCTCTCACACTCAACAGTACTCCTCTGGCTTTTTTTTTTTCATGAGGGGGGGAGGGGAAGGTGTGTGTCTGTAGTAATGGGGTTTGAATTCACAGCTTTGCACTTGGTAAGGCCAGTGCTCTACCACCGGAACCACACCCTCAGCCTTTTTCACTTTTTAGATATTTGTAAAATACAGTCTTGTATTTATGCCTAGCCTAGCCTAGACTTTGATCCCGTGAGAAACAGAGGTGAAGTCCTGCCCCGTGCAGGGCCACTGGGTGGGGAGGAGGCTGGGCATGGGGGCTGGGCACCAATATATATGGGCTGGGTGTTCCAGAGGGAGGGGGAGGAAAGACTTGTCCAGCATGCTGCCAGAGGTGCCTCCCAGAGTGGAGCAGTGCCCAGGACTGTGGAGAGGCCTGTGGAGAGGCCTGCGAAGGGAAAGAAGAAGAAAAAAAACCTTTCCCCCTTGGAGGCTGCAGCTATTCCTAGTTCTGAGGTAGCCCAGGACAAGGCAGTTGTAGACCAACTAATAAGACTCCTTTGTCACCTTTAATTTGTGCCACCATGGATTTTTTCACTCTGAGGTCATTACATTTGGAAACCCCATCTGGATGGTATCAGTCCTTGGTCCCCAGGAAACCCCCTCAGGGGATGGCTGCTGAGAGATGTTTCTCAGCCCCAATGTTGCCCAAGCCTCCCTTGAATGTGTGTTTCCTGAGGACCAACATGGACAGGAATCATTTGGAAACCCTCCAGGGGTGAGTCTGGGTAGGTCTGCTGAGACTCAGTGAAAGGCTGGATGTAGCATTACTTCCCACATCTGAGGCAGGGACAAGATGCTGCTTGTGCTTCCTGGGACTTCCTTGGGAAGTCATCTGGGACTTCCTTGAGAGGTCATCTAGGACCTCCTTGAGAGGTCATCTGGGGAGAAGTTATCTGGGACCTCCTCAAGAGGTCATTTGGAACTTCTTTGAGAAGTCATCTGGGACATGTGGGACATGTGGGTTAAGTATCTGTGGCTACTTGTCTGTTTGTTACTAGTTCTATCTATGTCCTGTGTACACCTCCACTTACTCCTTTTTTCCAGGATGGGAAAACAATGTCCTAAAGTTCTTATAAGTAAAACTGTAACTGAAAATCTTCTCCCCCAGTGTTACAGGATCCCCTGGAAGAAGACCTACTGGTCCAGTCTTCCCCTTAGTCTGTGCCATCAGTGTCTCCAATGTTAAGTCCTCCCATCCATACCAGAAGTGGTTCCTTGTACTGCCCTGAGGACTTGCCCAAGAATCAATCACAGTCCTCTTACTATTACTGAGACAGGCACCAACCCCTAGGGGAGATTGGGCAAGCCCCCTTTCTAGTTTATGTTCCCTTTACAACTAATGACCTGTACAACTGGAAACAACAAAATCCATCCTTTTCTGAAAAACCCCAGGGGCTCATCTCATTATTGGAGGCAGCATTCTTCACACACCAGCCCACCTGTTCTGATTGCCAACAAATTCTGCAGGTGCTTTTCACCTCGGAAGTAAGAGAGCACATCTGGTGCAGTGCCTTGAAGGCAGTCTTTGGGTGACCCAGTCCATTTGGAATGAGTCTTTACCCTGACTCACCCAAGCTGGGACTATAACAGTGATTGAGGTAAGGAGGTGCTTACCAATTGTTTCCAGACTCTGTTAGCAGGGAGACACATGCAGTGGCTAGGAAGCCAACTAATTTATCTAAGGTAAGTGAGACTCTACAGCTCCCCAGTGAGTCCCCTGCTGCTTTTCTGGAATGGCTCTTGGAGGCCTATAGGACCTATATGCCTATAAATCCTGAAGCTCTGGAATATCGAAGAGCCCTAAATATGGCCTTTGTTACCCCGTTGGCCCCAGATATTAGAAAAAAGCTTCAAAGGTTAGAAGGTTTTGAGAAAAAGGTGACTGAGTTGGCAGCAGTTGCCCAGCAGGTGTTTGATAACAAAGATACCCTGGAGGAAAAACAGTTTAAAAAGGCAGTTGAGTTTTAGTAGCAGCACCAGTACAGGGATCAAGAAACCCTCAGTGACAGCATAACTCATTTGCAAATGACAGTAGGGAACCTCTGGGACTAGACCAATGTGCTTATTGCAAGCAAAACGGACATTGTAAAAGGAATGTCCAAGGAGGAAACAGATGGTACATGATAGATTAAGTAAGCATCAGTGTCTCCAATGTAAAAGGAATGTCCAAGGAGGAAACAGATGGTACATGATAGATTAAGTAAGCATGTTAGCTGCCTGGAAACTGTGTTCATATCTTCTGAGAAATATGGCAAGGAGCTCTGAAATATAACCTTGTTGAAGTTAAAAAATCAGCTCTCTAAACTTAATGAAAAGGTGGCAAAGACCAACAAAAAATTTACACACTCTTGTCTGAAAACACTGGCTTGAAAAAGACTCTGAACTTCTAGTGTGTGCCAGTCAAAGCCCAGAAAGAGGTTAAAAGTGCATTGAAAAGCACACTGGAGAAAACAAAGAAAAGATTTGAAGACATAAATCAGGAACTTATAAAAGTCAAAGACGAAAACAAAATCCTCAAAAGGAACCTGTAAAACACTCAGAATCAAATGGAAGCCAAGCACATCAGCCTGGATGAGCACAAGGCCAAGTTGAGGGCAATGGGTCAGAGGCTGAAGGAGGCACAGGATGCCAATATTGCCATCTTTGCTGACTGCAAGAAAGGCTAGGAGGAGATCCTTATGCTGCATGCAGAAATCAAGGCCCAAGAGAAGGAGCCAGACATGATACAAGAATATATTAGGCTGAAGTACATGATTATCAGCTTTGAAGAGTGTGAGTGGAAAAAGCAACAGAGAAAGAACTGAACGAGCAGTTAGTGGAGCAGACACAATAGTGCCATGTCAGAGAAGAGGCTGAGAAAAGTGAGCAGGAAAACAAGTTCAAGGAGATTGCTACTCTTCAGAAAGAGTTCACGGACATGCATGCTCTGATGGGGAATGCCTGAGAAATGGAAAGAACATTAGGCAGCAAAATTGAAGAACTAAACGAACAGTTGAAAGTCTGTCACAAAAATATACCGAAGTAAAGGACAAGAAAGAGAAGCTACTAGAGGAAAAGGCCACAGTGCAATGCAGAAGCAGCATGTCTCAATGGAACAGGTGGAGGCACTGAAAAAGCCTCTCAAAAGCACCATTGCGAACTTAAAGTAGGAGCTGAAAAGCTAGCAAAGGTGCTGGGAGGAGGAGCAGCAGGCTGTATGCAGGTTGCAGCAGCAGTTAGACAGTCAAAGGAATTCTTCTGTGCCCCTGGCAGAACATTTGAAGGTTAAGGAGGCCTTTGAGAAGGAGGTTGGGATCATGAAAGCGAGCTTGAGAGAAAAGGAGGAGGAAAGCCAAAATAAAATGGAAGAAGTCTCTAAGCTCCAGACTGAGATTCCGGCATTAAAGAAATTAGAGACCCCTGAGGTCCAGGGAAACAACTGAGCTAATCAGGAAGCTTGGGAGGCTGCCCTAAAGCCAGCGGGGCCTCTAGAGCTACTAGTCATTACACCCCTACCAGAGCTGCCAGACAGGCCTCACTATTCAAAAAACAACAACAACAACAAAGATTTAGAATTGGAAAAACCTTCCCTACTGAGACACTTCCCTCTGGATGGAGAAAGCTGCAGGATGGATGGATATTCCTCCCTTAGGCCCTGGGGTGGACCTTGGTTAAACTGACACATCAAAACACTCACTTAAGGGAAACTCACCTGAGTCAGATATTGTGAAGTGGAGAGGGCACTATGCAAGGAACCTCGCCTGGTAAGTTTTGTGAAGTGGACTTCATGAAGGTAAAGCCTGGAAAGTCCTGTTAGTACTAGTGGACACTTTTTCAGGCTGGTCTGAGACATTCCTGACAAAAAAAAAAAAAAAAAAAGCCAAAACTGCTCAAGTTACAGTTAATTCTTCTATTTGGCTTACCCTTAGCAGTAGGGTCCAAAATGGCCCGACTTTCACAGCCCATGTTACTCAATTATTAGCTAAGGCCCTAGAAATAAATTGGAAATTACATTGTATTTGTAGACCTCAGAATTCAGGACAGGTGGAAAGAATAAAAAGGACCTTAAAGGAAACTTTTAACTAAATTAATTACATAGACTGGCCATAATGGGGTAAGCTTCCTCCCCTTCACTCTCTGAGCAAGATGTACCCCTTATGTTAAAGGATTCACTCCCCTTGAAATAATTTTGCCACACCCTAAGCCTGTTTGATGGGGGAGGATTTGGCCCAATAGAAGGATGTAAAAATCAATGATTTGATTGGACATAAAAAACAGTGGGGAATGTGAGAACCAGAGGGGCAGGAAGTCTTGCAGGCTCCAAGAGGTGCCTCCCAGAGCAGAGCAGTACCCAGGCCTGCAGAGAGATGAGAGGACTGCAGAGAGGCCTGTAGTGAGGCCTGTAGAGTGGTCTGTAGAGAGGCCTGCAGAGAAGTTAGAGGTCTGAGGAGAGGAAGAAGAAAAAAACACCCTCTTGGAGGCTGCAGCTGCTCCTGGTTCTGAGGTAGCCCAGGACAAGGCAATTGAAGACTGACTAATAAAACTCCTTTGTCACTGTTAACCATACCTCTATGGTTCATCTCATTCTAAAGTCATTACAGTCCTATTTAGTCTTCCCATTAAGCTGGGATGAGAGGCATATTCCACCACATCCGTCTTTTACTGGTTGGGATGGGGCCATGAAACATTTTTTTCTTTTTGGTTTTTGGCCTGGTTTGGCTGAACATCTCTGCCTTCTGATTAGCTAGATTACAGGGGTGAGCCACCATACATAACTTGTTTTTAAATTATGAAGTACGATCTGTTTTATGTAAAATTTGAGATTAGTAGTTATTTTTGCTTTGATCTTTTAAGATATAAGCCATATTGTTTGGTGTTCATCATTGTTGTTGAGAAGTCAGGTTTTAGTTTAGTTTTTTCTTCTTTGAAAATAGTCTCTTTCTCCCCCTCCTCTCTAGATTCCTTCAGTATTTTCTTTTTGATTTAGTAGTCTCCATTGCTTTATATAAATTGCCTCAAATTTCTTTCCTCATGAATGAATCTGTAAATTGATCTTTTATTCATTTTTTAAAACTGCTCATTTATTATCTCCATATATATCCATATATATATATATAGATCCCTGTCTCATTCACCTGAGTCTCTCTTCTATCATCAGTTCTACTTTTGTACTTTAAGGGTTTTTATTCTGTTTTCTTTAGCTCTACTTCCTTTCTATTGTAATTCTCAGTATTTCATTTTGGCAAGGTGTCAAGACAACAGCATAATAAGCTAGATTCCAGATGAATTATGCTGTTAGGTAGGCACTCTACCACTACTGAGTCATGTATACATCCCTCTCCTGAATTGTTAAGTAAGGATTTTGAGACTAAGCTTAGTTGCATGAACTTGGAACAATACAGTTGAGAAATGGGTAGAATAAATAATTGTTTGGCTTACAGGTTTACAAGCTACAATTGGCTCATATCTGGCATACCAACATTCTATTGAGGTAGAAGAAAGATTAACAATAGCATTCAGAAGTTGGAGACACATTTCCTATTGAAAATCCTGTTGTTTCTGATATTGACTTGAACTGAATGGCTGTGTCTATGGATGGCCCCAATCAATACGTTCATATGTAAGACAGAGCTGATGGTGGGTAGTCAGTTAAAGCTAGTTTGGGACATAGGTACATATTTCTGCTTTTTTTAATCCATAATATTTTTCCTCACTGTGGAATTTCTAAGAGTATAGTCATATACTGCAAAGATGAAAAGATAAGCCTGATGAGCTGAACTTCTCTCAGGAAATTAAAAAAGTAATAAACTGAGCTCTTTTCCTCTTGGTTTCTGCAGATTACTTGCAGAGCACAAGAAAAATTCTTTCTTGGGAGGCTACTTGTACCATAAGAACAATGATAGCACATACATCCTATGAAGAAATTAAGTCCATGGGCTAGGAAGGTGGCTCAGTGGTAGAGCACTTGCCTTGCATGCCTGAGGCCCTGGGTTCGATTCCTCAGCACCACATAAGCAAAAAGATATAAGCCGGAAGTGGCGCTGTGGCTCAAGTGGTAAAATGCTAGCCTTGAGCTGAAGAGCTGAGGGACAGTGCCCAGGCCCAGAGTTCAGGCCCCATGACTGGACCCCCCCAACAAAAAAATTAAGTGCATAATCTCTCTTCCTGATAAGATATGTTTTCTCACCTTATAACATAATCAGCTGATTTTCTGGAACAGAAACAAAGAGAAAATCTGGACTAGGCCTTTTATCTGACAGATAATGTATTTATCAAGAGCTGCTATAGTAAGACTTAAACTTGGTATGCAGGGCAATAGGATTAGAAACTTGGTTCCTATTCTCTGTCTTCTGATCACCTACTCACTTCACTTGCCCAGTTCCAACTTTCCCTTCAAGGGATGTCCTTAAGGAAGCAGACAGAGCTGGCCATTACCATTCTACTTACTCCACTGACTAATATTTCTCTTCAACGACTTCTCTCTTTTTTATTTCTGATTATTTTAGCAGTTTTTTCCCAATGGGTGGTGCATATAGTACTTCCTTTTAGATGTTTAAAATGTTGGAGAAAATTTTTGCTTAAAATGGAAAATATAATTCTATTCTATTGGGACAATTTGCATTTGCTTTGACTAACAGACATGCTGATCTCCATTTTATACAAAATTTCCTTTTGAGTTGGGTTACTAGGGAATGTGTGAGAGCACAAAATCTTCATACTTCTTTCTTTTTTTTTGTTAGTCATGGGGCTTGAAGTCTGGGTCTGGGCACTGTCCCTCAGCTCTTCAGTTCAAGGCTACCGCTCTACCACTTGAGCTACAGCACCACTTCTGGTTTTCTTGAGTCTCATGGACTTTCCTGCCTAGGCTGACTTTGAACCATGATCCTTGGATCTCAGACTCCTGAGTAGCTAGGATTATAGGCATGAGCCACTGGCACCCAGATTCATACTTCCTTCTTAAAATAAGGAAAATAGAAGATCACCTAATTTGATTGGAGCCATATCCTGTTGATCAGCTTTATTGTCTGGGAAATTTTGACATACTTGTGATTAACATTGTTTGATTAACAGTGAAGATAATGTTTCAATTATTAGAAGCTTACAAAGTATCTGGTACTTAATATATACAACGTAGTCATTGCTGCATCCTGACAAGTTCCATAGAAATAAAATAGCATGATTGTATCAGCTTTACAGAGGGGAAATAAAGATGTAGGAATTTATAGTTACTGGCAAAATATCATATAGCTTGGCAGAAACAGAACTGGCTAAACTCAGGAGAAATTAATCTTCTCTAAGAAACTTGCATATATTTCTCTGGCTTATGGGTTGTTCAATCAATAATTTTAAATATCTCAACCACTGAATTGGAAAAAATGGCAAATAATTGTTCAAGCTGATAATTTAGAGCTCTTAGGGGAAGTGCAGAGGACAATATATGAATAAAGATACATGTAGAAGTGGTCTTTACTTTTACAACCATCCCCATTGCTATCTCCCAAGCAGCTGGGATTATAGGTATGAGACACAATGTGCAGCCATTTTTGTGTGTCTATTTCTATACTTATAAACTTAGCACTGTCAGTCTTTATATACCATGAAGTACCAAATAAATGACTTGTGTAGTTATTGTATAAATTGCATTTGAGCTTAATAGTCTACCTACTAAAAACTAGGGCACTGGTGGTGGTTTGTGTCTGTAATCCTAACTGTTCATGAGGCTGAGATCTGAGGATCACAGCTGGAAGCCAACCCAGGCAAGAAAATCTGTGATACTCTTATCTTCAATTAACCAGCAGAAAGCTGGAAGTGGAAGTGTGGTTCAAGTGGTAGAGTTCCAGCTTTGAGCAAAAAAGCTAAAGGACAGCACCCAGGCCCTGAGTTCAAGCCTCAGTATCCCCCAACCTGACACACACAAAGGAAGAGACAACAAAGTCATTTTTGAGTTAGGACTTACCTCCTTTATTACACAATAAGAGATCAGTATATCCCCAGATTTTTTCGTCTTGGCAAGGATCTCAGATATGTCTCAGAAGCCCTTTGCTGGCAGAGCATGTGTGCCCCAGTTGCAGGTTTGGGGATAGACTACAGAGGCCTGGAGATCACTGTGTCTTCTCCACAGAAGTAAATGCCTGAGTGGCTGGGCTGTGAGTCAATGATATGCAAGGAGCTTTGCTGCTTTTTCTCATCCAACTTTGCAGTTATTTTCCCATGAGTTTTTTCTTCCTCAGATTTGTGTAACATCATCAGGAAGATACGCTGTTCCATCATACTTCTGCTTATACCAATGTAAGATATATAATGTCTTTGATGAAGTGCAGTTTATGGTGAGATTCTCTTCCTCTTGGACAAACAGATACTGAGGATGTTGTTGAAGTTTTTGGCTACTGACCCCTGTCCCAAAAGACAATGAAAGAGATCACAGTAGATGCAGTAAGATATTCATGGTCCCAGTAGAGATGGTGTTTTCCTCCCCTTTCCAAACCCATCCTGGGCAGAAGCATCATCACATCAACATAGAACACCGTATGTGTGTGTGTGTGTGTGTGTGTGTGTGTGTGTGTGTGTGTGATTATTGGGGCTTGAACAACTCAAGGTCTGGTGAGTGCTGTTCCTTAGTTTTTTTTTTTTTTTGCATAAACCTGGTTACTGTTAGGTTTTTAAAAAGAGGTAGCCGAGTAAGAACAGCACCAGCACGCACGTGGTATTCAGGTAAGGTGTAGGTTTATTCAGTAGACCTGCTGGGACCAGGCAAGGTTGGCACTCCACATGGCTGGGAAAGACCTGGGAATGAGAGAGAGCTGGGAAGAGAGGAAAGAGAGAGAAAAGAGCCAGAAAAGAGCAGAGAGAGGGGTAAGAACAGTAGCACTCATGTGGTATCCAGGTAAGGGGTAAATTTATTCAGTAGACCTGCTGGGACCAGGCAAGGTTGGCACTCCACGTGGCTGGGAAAGAGAGGAAAGAGCTAGAGCAGAGAAAGAGCAGAGAGAGCTAGAAAAGAAGAGCAAGAGCAAGAGCAAGAGAACATCTGGGCCTGGGCTAGGCCTTATGTAGGGTATGGGCGGGGAAAGGTGTGGCCACATCAAATTCAGATGTGACCTCAGCGGATGCAGATGTGACCTCTTCCAGGTGTTCCAGTTGCCTAGGTAACGCAGGTACTGGGTGGAGACTTTGCTGCGAGGAGGGTGGAGTCTGCTTGCCATCCAGGGGCGGACCTTACAGTTACCAGTTGAGCCACAGCTCCACTTCTTTTTTTGGTTTTGTTTTTGTTTTTTGGTGAATAATGGAGATAAGAGTCTTACAGACTTCCCTGCCTTGGCTTCCTTTCAACCTCAATCCTCAGATTTCAGCCTCCGGAGTAGCTAGGATTACAGATGTGAGCCATTGCTGCCCAGTAGACACTGTCTAACTTTTCAACATGCATCTGGTTCTCAAGAGGCCTTCCCAGGACAGAAGATTACTCATTACCTCTCTGCAGAATGAAACACATACTCACAGGCTGCCTGCAATCCCATCAACCCCAGAAGTACTTTCAGGAGAGTCTCCATCCCTTGACTCCTCAATGAAGAAAATTAAAACAGATTTTCCTGAAGGGTCCCTCCAACAGAGGTGCTTTTAGTTTATTTGGTGAAGAAGAAACCAATCAGAGGTCAGCACTCTACAAAGCTAACAGCTACTTTTTAAACATTGCCAACCTTTGGCTAGACAGAGAAATACTCAGCAATGATCTGTGGATTTAGTTTATATGAGATGCATCCATTTATTGCTATAAGCTATGCCATTTATTATAAAAACAGAAAAATCCTTAGTTGGAGTTTTCCTTTTGTAATTAAGAGAACGTCAAGAATTTTTTCTTTTTGTAAATATATTTTTATTTTCTTTAGGTAGTTGTACAAAGCAGTTGCCATTCAACAAAGCAATTTATGAATACAGTGTTTTTAATATTAATGTCCACCTTTTAACATTCTCACCCACCACTCTCACCCTACTCTTTCCCTCACTTTTCTCTGTCAAGTTTATATTTGGCTTGTATATACTTATGCAATCATAAAACATATATGTATAGATTTGTTCCGTTCATTTATTATTACTGTCTGAAAGCAATTCAAATTTGAAACTGTCTTTTTCTAATTTGCACACGTTTACTGGTTACAGTAGTTTTCATTTTGTAAATTTTATAGAATTTCCAAAACAGACAGTTATATTGCTTGCAAAACCATAGTTTTCCAATCAAATGTAGTTTACTTTTTTCTTACCTTAGTTTATTATTTAGTTCCTCCAGGCCACTGATAGGGAGAAGTGATGAGAAAGGATGTTCAGATTGGTTCCTGATCCTGGAGGAAGCACTCAGACTCTCACCATCAAGTCCAATGTGCAAAAGATTAAGGAAGTTCCTTTTTATTTCTGGTTTTGGAAAATTTTTATGAACAATTAACACTGGATTTTATCATTATGAGATCTTTTATCTACAATGCTACATTCAATTTGCTGAAATTGCATTCAATATTTATACAGCTATATCCATGAGGGCTATTGAATGGAAGTTTGTTTTTTTTTTGTAATGTCTGGATTTAGAATCATGGTTGCTGTGACATTTTAGAATATATTGAAAAGTATTCTCATCTCTTCAACTTTTCTGATGTTTTGTCATGTATAAAAGTTTGGTTTAGGGCTGGGAAGGTGGCTCAGTGGTAGAGCGCTTGCCTTGCATGCAAGAGGCCCTGGGTTCGATTCCTCAGCACCACATAAGCAAAAAGAAAAAAGCCGGAAGTGGCGCTGTGATTCAAGTGGTAGAGCACTAGCCTTGAGCTGAAGAGCTGAGGGACAGTGCTCAAGCCCAGAGTTCAGGCCCCACAACCGGACCAAAAAAAAAAGTTTGGTTTAAATAATGACTTGATTATTGATAAATTAATAGCTTACATTTATATATGCATATATTTTATTGAAATGTAGACATTTTGCTTTTCTTAAAATATTTTTTATTGTAAAGATATTGCACAGAGGGGTTACAATTACATGAGTAAGGTAATGAGTATATTTCCTATAGAGCATTCTTACCCCCCTCCTTTGTTTTTCCCCTACTAGCCCTTCCCTCCCACCTCCCCAACTCCAACTCCCCGGGACAAAGTTGTAAAGTTCATTTTCACCCTAGTGTCTTGTACATCTCATTGTTACAATGGGCTATCCTCTATCCTTATTTCAGAATTTTGTTATTTCCCTTCCCATCCCCAAATTATAAAAATGTGTGTACAAAATGCATGGCACCAGAACCAAATACAGTGACAACATGGGTTAGAACATGGGGGAAGAACATACAAAAGAAACAAAAAAATACATAGTATATTATAGGTACATTAAAACAACAGCAACAAAGATAAAACCTCTTGTGTTCCTATCTTGGGGTTCATTTCACTTAGAATCATTTTTATGGTAATATGTACATAGCTTTTGACCTTTCTGCTTGTCCTAGACATATACTAGTTATGGCACATAAGGGAAACCATGGAACTGATGTTTCTTTGAGTCTGTCTGACTTCACTTAATATAATTTTTTCTAAGTCTTTCTATTTCCTAATAAATGGTGTGGTGTCATTCTTTCTCAGAAAGACATAGAATTTCATTTTATCTATCTATCTATCTATCTATCTATCTATCTATCTATCTATCTATCTATCTATCTATCTATCTATCTCTATCTGGGTTGGTTCCATATCTTAGCTATGGTGAATAATGCTGGGATAAACATAGTAGTGCTGGTAGCTTTAGTATAGCCTTGTTTGTGATCCTTTGGGTAAACACCCAAAAGTGGGATTGCTGGGTTATAGGGGAGCTCTATGTGGAGGCTTTTGAGGAACCTCATACTGCTTTCCAAAGTGGTTGAACAAGTTAACACTCCCACCAACAATTCAGTATGGTTCCCTTTTGGCCACATCCTCTCCAGAGTCTGTTATTAGATTTCTTGATTATAGCCATTCTAACTGGGGTGAGGTGGAATCTCAATATTATTTTGATTTGCAATTTTTTTTGTCAATTGTGGGACTTGAACTCCAGGCCCGGGGTGCTGTCCTTGAGCTCTTCAGCTCAAGGTGAGTGCTCTGCCACTTGACCACAGCGCCACCTCCGATTTTCTGCTGGTTTATTGGAGATAAGGGTCTCATGGACCTTCTTGCTCAGGCTGGCTTTGAACCACGATCCTCAGATCTCAGCCTCCTGCGGAGCTAGGATTGAAGGCATGAGCCACTGGTGCCCAGCTGATTTGCATTTCTTTTATGGCTTGAGAAGGTGAGCATTACTTCATGTGTCTATTGGCCATTCTTATTTCCTCTTCAAAGAACTCTCTCTTTAAATCTTTAGCCCACTTATTAATGGGGCCATTGTTTCTTTGAGGATTTGTTTTTGAGAGATTTAATTTTTCGAGTTCTAATATACTTTATATATTAAACCCTTGTCTGTTTTATGGCTAGTGAAGATCTTCCTGTTCATGGGCTTTCTATTGATCTTGCTAGCTATGTATTTTGCCATGTACAAGCTCTGCAGTTACATTCGATCCCATTTGTCCAACTTTTTAGATCTGTTGTGTTTCTGGGTCTTTATTTTGACCTGTGCCAAGGAGCCCTAGAGTTCCTCTTTTTCCTTCCTGTAATGTTTCAGGGTGTCTGCTTTGACGTGGAGGTTTTTGATCCATTTGGAGTTGATTCTGGTGCAGGGCGATATGTAAGGATCTAGCTTTAGTTTTCTACAGATGTTTAACCGATTTTGCCAGGACCATTTACTGAAGAGGCTGTATTTCTTTCATCCTTTTATTTTTTTAGCTCTTTATTGAAGATTAGGTGGCTATAGGGCTGTGGGTTCATTTCTGGGTCTTCAGCTCTATTCCATTGGTCCTCAGGTCTGTTCCTGTGCCAGTACCAAACTGTTTCGATTACTGCAGCTTTGTAGTAGAGTTTGAAATTTAGTTTTGCTATTCCTCCAGCGCTGTTCTTTCTGCTAATTATTGTTTTTGCTATTTGAGGTCTTTTATTGTTCCATATGAATGTTTGGATTGCTTCTTCTATTTAATTGAAGAATGAGGTTGGGATATTGTTAGATATTGCATTGAATTTGTAGATAGCCTGTAGCAGTATTACCATTTTCATGGTGTTAATCCTCCCAATCCAGGAGCATGGGAGGATTTTCCATTTCTTTAGTTCTGCTTTAATTTCCTTTTTCAGTTTTAAACTTTTCATCATAGAGGTCCTTCACTTCTTTAGTTATCTCCTATGTGAGGCTATTACAACAAGACTTGTTTTCCTGATTTCAGCTGCACTCTTCTTGTTACTCACATACAGCAAAGCCATTGATTTTTGAGGGTTAATTTTATACCCTGTTACTTTGCCAAACTTTCAAATCTGCTTGAGTAACTTGGAAGTAGAGTCTATGGGGTTCTTTAGATATAAGATCATGTCATTTGCAAAGAGCGAGAGTTTTACTTCAACTTTCCCTATTTGAATTCCCTTTATGTTTGCATCTTGTCTTATTTCTCTAGCTAGGCATTCTAATACTAAATTGAAGAGGAGTAGAGAGCAGACATCCTTTCCCATTGCTGAATTTAGAGGAAATGGTTTTAGCTTTTTGCCATTAAGTATAATGTTGGCTGTAGGTTTATCATACACAGCATTTATTGTATTGAGTAATGTTCTATGGATTCCTGGTTTCTTCAGAGCTTTCATCATAAAGAGGTGCTGGATCTTGTCAAATGCTTTTTCTGCATCTATTGAGACAATCATGTGTTCTTATCTTTGCTCTTGTTGATGTGATGTATTATTTAATTGACTTGTGTATATTGAACCAGCTTTGCATCCCTGAAATGAATCCTGTTGGATCATAGGGTATGACTTATTTTATTTATTTTCTTGCATATGATTTTTTTTATGAGTTGTTGAAGTCAATTTGCCAAAATTTTGTTGAGAAGTTTTACATCAATGTTCATCAAAGAAATGGGTTGATACTTCTCTTTCTTTGATGAATACGTGTCTGGTTTTGAGATGGGGTTCATGATGGCTTCATAGACAGAGTTTGGTAGTGAACTTTGAAAGTTGTAGAAGCATTGGTGTGAGTTCTTCTTTGAAGGCCTTGTAGAATTCAGATGTAAATCCATCTGGACCTGGGCTTTTCTTAGGTGGGACATCCCCTTGCTGTTTCTATTTTGATGCTTGATATGAATCTGTTTAATTGGTTTAAATCATCTTGGTTTAGTTTGGGCATATCAATATTTGCTAGAAATTCACATTCTCAGATTCTCAGATTCTCACATTCAGATTCTCAAACTTATTAGTATAAGGTTGGAGAAATATTCCCTTATACTGTACTGAATCTTGGTTGTTTCTGTGGGGATGTTTTGTTTATTTGGGTGTGTTCTCTTCTTTTTCTGATCAGGTTTGCTAAGGGTTTGTCAATTTTGGTAATTTTTTTGAAGAACCAACTCTTTGTTTTGTTGATTCTTTCTATGGCTTTTTTTGGACTCTAATTCATTTAATTTTGATTTGATCTTAATTATTTATTTCCACCTACTGGATGGAGGTTTGGCTTGTTGCTCTTTTTCAAGGACCTTCAGGTGGCTCATTAAATTGTTGTTTTCAGATCTCTCCAATTTGTTGATGTAGGAACTCAGAGCTATACACTTGCCTCTGAGTACTTCCTTTGCTATGTCCCAGAATAGCTGGCAATTTGTGTGTTCATTTTTGGTTGAATACCATGAACTTTTGAGTGTCCATTCTAATGTCTTACATGACTCACTGGTGGCTCATCAGTTTGTTTTTCAGCCTCCATTTGCTACAGGATTTTCTTTGGTGGCTTTTGGTGTTGAATTCTAATTTTATTCCTTTGTTTTCTGAGAGAATTCAGGGCATAATTTCAATGTTTCTGTACTTGGACAAATTTGCTTTGTGACCTAAAATGTCATCTAATTTGGAATATGTTCCATGTGCTGCTGAGAAGAACGTGTATTCTGATGCTGCTGGGTGAAATATTCTGTAGATGTTTGTTAAGTCTATTTGGTCTATGCGGTTGTTTAGATCCAATATTTCTCTATTGAGTTTTTGATGGGTTGATCTATCCAGAGGGGAGAGTGGTGTGTTAGAGTCCCCAACAATTAATGTCTTCCAATGTATATGAGATTTTTAGGGAAAGTAGTGCTTCTTGGATAAATTTGGGTGCTCCATTATTTGTTGAATAGATATTTAGAATTGTTTTATTCTTCTCTTGATCCCTTTATTAGTATGTAGTGACCTTCTTTATCTCTTTTCACTAATTTTAATTTGAAGTCTATTTGATCTGATATTAATATTGCAACTCCCACCAATTTATGGGGGGCATTTGCTTGGTAGATTTTATTCCAGCCTTTCACTTTCAGAATATGTTTGTTTTTGTGGGCAAGGTGTGTCTCTTGAAAGCAGAAGATAGAAGGATCTTGCTTTTTGACCTATGTCTCTTAATTGGAGAGTTAAGTCCATTAATACTGAGAGTTAGGAGCGAGAGGCGTTTGGTAGTTCCTGACATGTTATCTACCTTCTTAGGAGTTGTGCCACCTGGCCTCTTATGATTCTCAGATTCTCTGGGGGCTGTTTCTTGGCCTTTATCATGTTCTTGTTGGTTTTCTATGTGTAGGACATTTTTAAGTATCCTTTGTTATGCTGGTTTGGTGGAGATATATTGTTTCAATTTTTCTTTGCTATGGAAGCTTTTTATGTGTCCCTCAGTTATGAAGGAGAGTTTAGTTGGGTACAGTGTTCTTGGTTGATAAGTGTTTATCTTTAGGGCATAGTATACATCATTCCATGTTCTTCTTGCTTTCATGGTCTCTACAGAAAAATCTGTACTTATTCTGATTGGTTTTCCATTATAGGTGATTGATCTTTCCTCGCTGACAGCTTTAAGGATCCTTTCCTTTGTCTCTGTTGATCCTGTGCAGATTTCAATGTGGTGGTGGGATGTCCTGTTCTGGTCTGGACTATTTGGGGTTCTAAAGGATTCTTGTATCTGAATGGACCTGTCTTTTAGCATGTTTGGGAAGTTCTCTGCTAGGATCCTGTTAAATAAATTTCCTAGACCTTCACTTTTGTCTCTAGGCTCTCCTCTACACAAATTAAACTTAAATTAAGCCTTCTGATGGTGTCTTCTATCTATTGGATAGATCTATTATATTTCTTGGATTTGTCTTGAATACTTGTCTGTTTTTTCTCTATAATGTCTATTTTGTCTTCAATTGCAGAGATTGGATCTTTTGCATGGTGTAACCTACTGTCAAGACTTTTGTTGTTGTTGTTTTTTATTTCCTTTCCTTCTAATTTGTCAGATTTGATGGCTTTAAATTCTTTGTTGGAACCTTTTTTAGATCTTGTTTTTAGATCTTGATTTGGTTTTCAGTGTTCACTCTCAAATCCCTTAATTGATTGATTATAGGTTCATTGTACTCCTTTTCCTTCTTTTGGACTTCATTCAACATTCCCTTTGTGGACTCCATGGATTCCTCCAGATTTTTGTTTTTGGATTCCATGAATGCCTCTATTAATCTTTGGTTATTCTCATCATGCTCACACAATTCCTCTATTAATCTTTGATTAGCCTCCTCATGCTCACGAAATTCCTGTATTAGTCTTTGGTTACCCTTATCACGCAACCTCATCAGACTCATGCATTTCCCTATTACACTTACACAGAGCCCTTTGCAGGCCTTCAATCTTTTCATTCAGCAGGTTTATTAGCAGTAGTGTTTGTAGAACATTTTGGGAGTTTCCTCTGGATTATCCATTAACTGCTCTGTTGCCTGATTATCATGAGCAGGATTTGAAATACCTAGACTTGCCATTTTGCTTGTTTCTAGAGCTTTTTGCCCATTTGGGTACGGAAACAAAACCAATTCCTTGCTAAAACACTATTTTAAGGCAAGCATCATCCCAGAACCCTGTAGTTGCACAGATTGTTTGACAGTCAAAATGAGTACAGATACAGTCTAGTTTAACAACAAATAACTAGGGATCAATGGACTAAGAAAATCAAAAAACGAGTCTGGTGACCAGAAATTAATAGGTCTAGGGAGAATTGTGAGGAGAAAATAAGATTAGAGGAATGTGAGAAAGGGAGAGAGGGAAGATAACTAAGAGCTAAATTCAAAGAGAGAAAAAAGAGAGAAGGAATGGAGAAGAGAGATAAAGAAAAAGGAAAAAATAAATAAAAATTTTAAAAAATGAAACACTTAAAAAATTACATAAGTAGTAGAAATAATACCACAACTAAAGGAGTTAAGGCTGAGAGTTTGTGAATTGAGTAATCAATATCTGAATTAAATATGCACACAATAAAGGATAAGGTCTAATAATCTTAGACAGGGATGTTTCTGGGGATGAACAGAACAGTAATTAAGAAAAAAAAGAAAAAGAAAAGGACCAAAAGGAAAAAGAGTAAAAAGAATTTAAACAAAACCATAAAAGTGATGAAAAATAGAAAACAATTTTTTTAATTTAAATAAATTATGTAGAAAAAGAATTCTTCATTTTTTTGGGGGGGACTTGTGTCTCCCCTGTGTGTGTATCCAGTCTCTGGGTGGAGTCTCTAGCTTGCTTGTGATGTTTGGTTTTCCTGTGGCTTAGTTGATTTCTTATATCAGTGTTTGAGCAGGCAGAATGAAGTACTGCCTTACTGGCACAGGGCTTTAAGACTCTCCTCCCAGGCCAGTTCCATGGGAGGGTGATCTGCTTTGAATGTCACAAATGAGGGAGATGGCTGTTTCCTCTAGCTTGGAGTTGCTTTGAGGGAGCTAGGTTGTGGGTAGGGTTGTGGCCTGTCAGCAATCAGTAGCTTTTCCCTGAGGGGCTAGCTCCTGAGACACTCATGAAGCCCAGCCTGGAGCTATTCTCAGGATATATGCATATCCAGTTTCCAATTATTTTTCTTTTACCCTCCTGCAGCTTGAATTGCTGCCCGAGCTGCAAAGAGGTGAGGCCACATCTGGCTCTGTTTACCCAGAGAAGAAAGTTTACCCTGGGCAGAACTTTCTGTCTGGAAGGCCAAATTTCTCAAGAAGGTGGGGGTATCCCAGACTCCTGGGATACTTTTGTCTATGGGAGGGCACCCCAGAAACCAAGACTCCAAACCAGTAGATGCAACAAGCAAGAGGAGTTTATTCAGCGTTTGCACAAATGGTCTCTCTGCCCCAGCAAGGGAGAGAGCCCCGAGCAATGGTTACAGGCATTCTTAAAGGCAAAATCCACAAGATTAGCATATAACACCAGGTGTCCCTGGGATTGGCCCGTTTAAAAGTCACTATGTACTCCAGCAATCATTTTTACTACGCAGGGAAGTTTATAACACTCTGTAAAAACGATTGGCGTGGGTGATTTAAAGGAGGTAGTCACTCTGGGAGGTAAGGGTTAGGGGAGTTCACATAGTTACAGGCTTGTGATTGATTAACATTTGGCCTAGTTTTCTGGACTTGCCAGGTGGTCCTTATCTTGGGTCCCATTCTTGGGTCCCATTCTTGGGTCCCATTTGGCCACTTGGGGAATTTACTTGTTTGTTCTTTATCTATGACCATAGACCTTGTCCCGGAGCCGGCATCTGGACTCTGAGACTTTTTTTTTACTCAATTCCTTATTTCCAGAAGGGAGGGGGGTTAGTGCTAGCGCAAGCAAGTTTACAAAAGCAAAATCAGCAGTTAGCAATTGTAAAATGTAACTCTAATTTTTAATCTTTCACCTTTGATCTATTGAATGGCTCCCATTGTCTTCTTCCAAGGCCTCAGTTTCATGGTAGCTGCTCTGGCCTGGTATTTGTCAATATCAAAGCTGGAGTTCTTCTCTGGTGGTGGGGTAGGGACTACCTTCCCAACACTGCTCTGTGAAAAGGAGTGGGACTGTCTTGTGGGGTACTTAAACCTTTCCCTTGGTTTCCCGACCATCCACAGTCTGCCACTGTCTGTGGTCAGCAGGATGAATATTTCTGCTCCTTGCCAGTTCTTGCTGGTGGTGATTAGAATCCACTCACACACCATCTCTGGTATTTTGTCCCTGGTTCTGTCTGTTGATCTGGTGTCTGTGGCAGCAGCCACCACTGCAGGAGACATTGGAGAGTACTCCAATCTGTCTCCTTAACCAAGCTGCCTGAATTTTTTCTCTCTGGCCAAACTCTCTGTACTATGATTGCACAGTTGGTGTGACTCCCTAGACTTGGATTTTTCACCAGAACACTAAAACTGGTCTCTACATGAGAGCTTGTTTAGTTGCGAGCTTCTCCTCCACCATCTTTCTCCTGACATTTTGCTTTTTATGTTTCTTTTTTCACCATATTTTGAACTTTTTTGTCACATATCTGTGTCTATAGAGGTCATGAACTCAATAGCAGCATGCTACAATTTTTGCTTTATATCATTATCTTTGTAAGAAAATAAGGGAAGGAAGGAAAAAATATTATGTGATCTTTTATATGGATCCCTGACATTACAATTTCCAGAGCTATGTGGGTTAAAGTTACTGTCTGGTGTCATTTGCTTGCTCTGAAATAGTTTCATTCTCTTTGCATTTTATTTTCATGTTTTGTCAAATATTAAAATCACATCTGTACACATATATACTAAATAGTATTTTTTCAATTTAAAAATAAAATTATATTTTATACAATTTTAAATATTGTGAATATTATTAAGATAAAAGAAAAATATTTATAGTTCTACTTTTAATTAATATAATTCTCTTTACTTGTTCTCCTATTCTTTTTTTATAGATTTAGGTTACCATCTAGTGTTACCCCTCTTCATCTGAAGAACTTACTTTAGAATTACTTGCAAGACAAATGTGTGGGCAATAGCTTCTCTATATATGAGTGATTTTATCTTATCATTGGAGGGGATCATTTCCTGAGTAGCTTGAGAGTAAAAGGACAAAAACCAGATGTTGTTCCAAGAGTGGAGAACAGAACATGCCTGTGTTGGAGAAGTAATTGAGACTGACAGAGAAGCAGACATGCTCTGTGATGGGGAAGCAGAAGAGTCCTATCTTTGATCTCATACAGTTGTGAAGAATTTTAAATCTTATTTTATTGTAAAGATGCTATGCAGAGGGATTACAGTTACATGAGTAAGATGATGAGTACATTTCTTATCCAGCTTTGTTTTTCTTCTACTATCACTTCCCTTCCCCTTAGTTTGCAAGCATTGCCATTACAAATCTCCCTGAATCCAAAATTAAGGTTTCATTAGGACTAGGTTTTTCTGAGGGCAGTGAAGGCAAAGTGTATTTCAGGCCTTTCTTGTGGATTAGATGGTGCATTGCCCTGATCTGATCTCTGCTTTATGTTCAAATGTCTGTGTGTGTGTGTGTGTGAGAGAGAGAGAGAGA
>NW_012267300.1:7100488-7102812 GCF_000151885.1 Dipodomys ordii
ACTGCAGGAAGAAAGATCAGAGAGAGGCAGTGTTGCTAGCGGCACTGCAAAAAGGCCAAGGTCAAAATTATACCCCGATTTTACAGAGCTCGATTCCCTTGAGGAATCTGACTTCTAGGAGGTTCAAGCAATCACAGAACAAATTGAAAGGACAAAGATATCAGATAAAGGAAAAGAAGAGGAAAAGGAGTTAGGGAAAGATAGAGGGTGCTGCTGTGGGACTTCCAGACGCCCCAGAACACCGACAGTTTCTCCCCCTTATAGTGAAGGTTTCAAGGTCTTGGGCTGGTCCTTTAACCCAGGGGCATGGAGAGAGGCACGAAGTGAGTTACCCCAGACTTTTCCAGTATTTGTGGATGCTAATCAGCAGAGATACCATGAGCCTTTAGACTTCAAGGTGATTAAGTCTCTAGCTGAGTCCGTACGTACGTACGGAGTAACTGCATCTTTTTACTGTTGGACAAGTCGAGGCATTAGAAAGGCATTGTATGACCCCCGGAGACTGGGCTAGTCTCGTGAAATCCTGCTTGAGCCCTGGACAACACTTGGATTGGAAAGCTTATTTAGTTGCATTTGCAAATGAAGAAGCCACAGCAAACCAAGCTGCTGGCAATCCTGCTTGGGATAGAGACATGCTTCTAGGTATAGGAAGGTTTGCCAACCAACAGATAGGATATCCAGTAGAAGTATATCAAGAGATTAACAAGATAGGGATTAAAGCATGGAAAGCCTTGCCTAATAAAGGAGAAGTAAGTGGGAACTTAACAAAAATCATACAGGGGTCTACTGAACCCTTCTCGGACTTTGTAGCAAGGATGGTTGAGGCAGCAGGAAGAATCTTTGGGGACCCTGATGCGGCCATGCCCCTAATTAAACAACTAGTATTTGAGCAATGCACTAAAGAGTGTAGGTCTGCCATTACCCCTTACAAAAATTGGGGATTGGAGGCTTGGATGAAAATTTGCAGAGAACTTGGAGGGCCTTTAACCATGCCGGATTAGCCGCTGCAGTCTTGCAGTTAACACACAAAAAGGGAGGAAGGACAGGGGCGTGCTATCACTGTGGGAAAGATGGACATATGAAGCATAATTGTCCCCATAAAGGAGAGGGAGGTAGCAAGCTCCCGGGACCACAAAAACAGCCTGGCCTCTGTCCGTGCTGCAAAAAGGGGAAGCATTGGGCAAATGAATGCAGATCCGTTAAGGACATCAACAGCCAACCCCTAGAGCAGACAAAAAACGGGAAGTGGGGCCCTCGTCCCCAGGGCCCACAAATATATGGGGCAGTGGAGCAAGGACAATCAAAACTGGAACAGTGGCCGACATTACGGCACCCACAGAACCGCGGAGAGCCACTGCGGGCTCCGCAGGACTGGACCTCCGCGCCACCACCAGACTCGTACTAACCCCCCAAATGGGTGTTCAGTTAGTGGATACAGATTTCAAAGGACCCTTAGAACCAGGAACAGTAGGGTTGCTTTTGGGCAGGTCGTCTGTTACTCTACGGGGTCTTAAAATACACCCTGGAGTAATAGACCCTGATTATACTGGAACTATTAAAATCATGGTTGAGTCACCAAAAGGAATTTTTGCCATATCTCCTGGTGACTGCATTGCACAGCTGCTTATTTTACCTAGCCTCCATGAGCATTTTGAAGCACAGCAACAGACTAGGGCAGAAAAGGGTTTCGGATCCACAGGAGTAGATCTGACATTTATATCTCTTGATTTGGACCAAAGACCAGTGCTAGAACTAAAAATAGACAATAAAAAGATATTAGGTCTTCTAGATACTGGGGCAGATAAAAGTATAATTGCAAAAAAGGATTGGCCATTGGGATGGCCTATATAGACCTCTCCTCAAGTATTACAAGGCCTAGGATACGCAAAAACTCCTGAAATGAGTGCAAGACAACTCTCCTGGAAGGACGATGAAGGCCACTCAGGCACTATTCAGCCTTACGTGCTAGAGCCGCCAGTATCATTGTGGGGAAGAGATCTGTTAAAAGAGATGGGGTTTACTCTGAGCAATGAATATTCAGCTGTTTCCCAAGATATGATGACTCGCATGGGGTATCATCCTGGCTTTGGCCTAGGGAAATTTCTACAAGGCAATAAAGAGCCCATCCAAGTAAAACAAAAGTTAGACAAACAGGGACTGGGTTTTTCATAGTGGCCACTGGGGCGGGCATTCCCATAGTTTGGAAGACGGGGGATCCAGTATGGGTGCCCCTGTGGCCACTGCCCTTGGAAAAGCTTGCTGCTGCTCAAACTCTAGTACAAGAACAGGTAGAACTGGGGCACCTTAAGCCTTCTGTTTCTCCT
>NW_012267300.1:7104281-7107074 GCF_000151885.1 Dipodomys ordii
GAGAGAGAGAGAGAGAGAGAGAGGGAGAGAGGGAGAGAGGGAGAGAGGGAGAGAGGAGTGGGGAAGGAGAGGGAGAGGGAGAGGGAGAGAAAGAGAGAAACTCTGTCTCACTCATTGATATGTTCCTGTTATCTCCAGTGATGCGGAAAAGCACAAGTGGAAGAACTGTTGTCCAGGATTTTCTGGGCATAAAGCAAGATTCTACCTTAAAAAAAAACACACAATTTAGGAAAGGGCTTGAGGTGTAGCTCAAGTATCATGTCTGCTTTGTGAGCTCAGTATCACAAGAAAACAAAACAAAACAATATATTTGAGAAAGATGGCTTAATGTACATGCCAGTCAATGAAATATACATATCATTAAAAGAACTTTTATAAATAAACAAGAAGGTAATCAATTAAGAATATTAGACATATTAAATACTAACATGCTACAAAACTGAATCACCGATCCAACACACAGAATGTTGTCCAATCATATTAGTAATCAAAATGGAGGTAGAAATAATAAGTCTGAAGTAGGAGGACTGTGAGTTCAAGGCCACCCTGAGTTTCATAGCAATACCTGTCTCCAGAAAGAAAAGAAGAATATGTAAAACTATAATTTTGGTCTAGGCATTGGTGGCTCATGTCTGTAATCCTAGCTAATCAGGAGGCTAGATCTGAGGATTGTGGTTCAAAGCCAGCCCAAGCAGGAAAAATCTTTGAGATTCTTGGCTCCAATTAATAATCTAAAAGCTGGTGCTGAGTTGAGTGAAAAAAGCTCATGGACAGTGTTCAGGCCCTGAGGTCAAACCTCTAAGGCTGGTACACAAAAAAAATATAATTCTGTTAATAATGTATAAGGAAGCAAAATGTAAATATTAATAGATTTCAAATTTAAAGTGTTATTCAGCCACTTATAATTATTTTCAGATATTGAAAAATATTATACAATATATATGAAAATATTTTTCTGTGTATATTGATATGAACACTTCAACAGCTTTTCAAGTAAAAAAATACAAATAAGTTGCAAAAACATGTTGCATAATCCAATTTACATAATACCCTTTGGTAGCTAGTTATGCATATTTACACAAGTGGAAAGGAATGTGATTTTCAGGAAATACTCCAAGCTGTCAAAAAAAAAGCTATTATAGAAATTGAAGAGGAAATGGAGTAGGAGTGGGGTGAGGAGATTCAGTTTTGTGTTTCCAGGTTTTATTTGTGAGAAAAGCATCATCATTTCTACCAGAGTAGTTTTCTTCCTTTCTGTTAATCTTGAATTGTTTTTCTGAGTAGTCTTGCTTTGTTCAGGTGGCTTGACCCTTGTGAATTATGTTCTAGTTACATACATCCTTTTCTTGAGCACTTTAATTAAGCTTCTTAAATTTTAATTATGTCCTGTTAATTAAGCCACATTCTTTTGCACATCATGCACCTGAACTCAGCCAATGTGAGCAGAGGAGCAGGGCCTGCTGGGTTAGGGATAAAAAGGGAGCAGCCTGCCTTCTCTGTGTGCTTGATTGCCAGAGTTTTGACTGATGGTGCACCTTTCTGGAGAAGTAAACATTGCCTTGCCAAGTTCCTTTTGAGTTGGTGGGGTGTTTTTGTTGCTGTTGGTGGTGGTGGGTTTTTTTTTTTTTGGTCTTGGGGCTTGAACTCTGGTCCTGGATACTGTCCCTCAGCTCTTCAGCTCATGGCTAGTGGCTACCATTTGAGCCACAGCGCTACTTCTAGGTTTTTGGTGGTTTATTGGAGCTAAGAGTCTCATGGACTTTCCTGCCAGGGCTGACTTTGAACCGTGATCCTCAGTAGCTAGGATTACAGGCATGAACCACCAGCGCCTGTTATTGAGTTGGTGTTTTTATTGCTACATGACACTCCAATATCCCTAGCTATTTCTAACACTTGGGGGCTTGTCCAGGATGCTGTCATGTCACTAGAAGAACTCTGGGAAAACTCATCCTCAGGAGGAATGTTTCCTGCTGTTCATATGCTGCAGCCAAAGGTCAGGCTGACAGTGAACCCAGAATCGTAAGTAAATTGGCAACGCAATAAAAGCACCCAAATAAAGAAGCCATGACAAAGGGGCCCAGGCTAAACTGCAGTGATCTGGTAACTTTGTGCATGGACCAAGGCAGGAAAAATCGGGCTTGTAAGGACTGCCTTGGTGGTTGGGTATTTTGGGGGTTTGCACGTGTCACACTAAGATGTGTTCTAGACATGAGCAAGAGTGGAGTCCTGATTTGTAGTTTCATACTCCCACCAAGAAAAATTGAAACCTTGGAGATGGAAGAAGCAATCTTGGGTTGTACAGTGTGTGTGGGGAGTGTCAAACACAAAAAGGGTGCAGAAGAAACCTCTAATAAGGGGAGTTGAGGCGTTGGGAGATTGGGCATCTAGTTTGTGAGACATCTCCAGGTTCTAGTTGTACAGGAAACTTCCAGTAAGGAGGATTGAATACAATTGGACTGTATAACAAATCTCCAGCAAGGAGGATTGAGGGCAAGTTTGTGTAAGAAACCTCCAATAGGGGAGACTTAGCATAACAGGAGTGTACAAGAAATCTCCAGTAAGAGGGGTTGAGTGCACTGGAAATTTTAGTTATAGTAACCTGCTGAAAGTGGGCAATAAGAATTCTAGGTCTGGCTGGGAAGGTGGCTCAGTGGTAGAGCACTTGCCTTGCATGCATGAGGCCCTGGGTTCTATTCCCCAGCACCACATAAGCAAAAAGAAAAAAGCCGGAAGTGGCACTGTGGCTCAAGTGGTAGAGTGCTAGCCTTGAGCTGAAGAGCTGAGAGACAGCGC
>NW_012267300.1:7107124-7109181 GCF_000151885.1 Dipodomys ordii
TCAAGTGGTAGAGTGCTAGCCTTGAGCTGAAGAGCTGAGAGACAGCGCCCAGGGCCAGAGTTCAGGCCCCATGACCCAACCAAAAAAAAAAAAAAAGAATTCTAGGTCTAGGAAAGAGAAGAAAAGCAGAGCTAAATTGGCTGTCTTGGACATTATCTTGTTGGTCTATTGGGGAGAATGTTAAATTCAGCATGCTAATGCCTTACTATTGTGTTCTGAATTTGTTTATAAGTAGAGATGGTTGTTGCATTTTTCTTGTGTGTCTGGCTTGTTCAGGACAGGAGTCTGGATGATGCATATCTCTTTTCTGTTCCACTCTGCCATAACATGTGTTTTCTTGGTCTTTTCTTGTTTTTTTTATTTTTTTTGTCTTTTATTTTTCTAACTCTCTAGACAGACTTTGTTCAGGGAGGAGTGTTCACTCTCCCTAGTTTGGGAGAGCAACTTGACTTGGGGCCCAGATAGAAAGGTAGAAATTTCCTAATTGTATGTGTTCCGTATTCTGTGTCTTTATGTGGTGTGTTATATGGTTTCTATAGTCTATTCAGAAGTTCTGTGGCTATAGACTCTAGGAAGAGAGAGAATGCCGCTACTATGACAGTGCCACTGTGCTGTTCCAAGTGGCTATCTTTACCCTGATGGTGCTAGGACACAGACACAAGGTTCGTGTCCGCTTGTCATCCTACGCCCTAGGAGAGATGGTAAGCAACTCATAGCTAAAACATTTATCTACTTAATTATAGTTATTATAGATTGTTCCCAACAGCCAGGGGAAGGGCTGGAGGGGGTTATGGGGGAGGGGGTAGGAGAACAGATAAAAAGAAAGATAAAATCTTACGGGAGGGTGCTCAGCCAGCAGGTAACAATAGTATAGGTAGACAGCTCTCCCCTAAGGCTTCAGGGATTTCTCTAATTTCATTCATCCATGTCTTAGAATAGATGTCAGTGTTGGAAAAAAATGTGATCTTCCTCCCCAGATGAACTTCTTATGCAACTATTAATCTTCTAAGTTTTTGGGGACGCAAGTATTGAGTCTCAAAATCGAAAGTTACAATTTATTGAGGAAGAGCTATGGTCCTTGGGGTATTTAGCCAATGAAGAAAAATGCTGATTGGTCCCTGAAGAAATAGAGGGGCTTTCAACCAAGCTCCCTTCCAGAATATGCTTAAATTATTTATGGATGGCTTCTCTGGGGTGATACAGGGAAAGGGCATATCAGGTATTCAGTGTGAATGTGGTTAAAGTAAGGATTGTTGAATTGGGGAGATTTCTTAATAACTGATTTGCACAAACATGTGAGTTGTTTATACTCAATGGGTGTTAAATATGTTAAAAAGAAAGGAGGGAACAATGTATGCAGGCTCTAAATTTGTACTCAATATGATGTGTGTCTTTAAAAAAATATGGGATGAGAGGGAATTAATTAATAGCAAGACAGGTGGCAGAGGACTGTTTAGCCTGCAAGGAAGGTTAATAAATGTCTTTGCCTCAAAAAGGGAGAAACCCAGATTAAGGCCTTTTGAAGAATTCAAATTAATGGTCTCCAAATCAGTTCCTCCAAAATTATGTGTGTAGTATCTCACCCCTCAAGGCAACAAGGACTGCTGGCCCAGGATACACAGTTTGAATTCCCTTTATACCAGAACAAGCCTGGAGAGTGTGTCCTGATCAAGATTTGAAAGAAAAAGACTCAAGCCAATCTGGAACCTTTTTAAGTGCCAGTTAACCACTGAAAGGGCAGTGTGTACTACAGAAAAGGGATGGACTTTCTGCACTCGGGTAAATCAAGCAATCCCCCAAGGGAAGACAATGGTCATGTCATGTGGAGAGCTGCGGGAGCCGCGACCAAAGATGGTGCGGCCATAAGGCGCGGCCACAAAAATGGCGCGGCCGCATGGCGCGGCTGCGACCAAAGATGGCGCTGGCTCCCGCCTTCCATCTTCCCGGTGACGAGTGCTCTCTGTAAAAAACAACTCCTTATATGGCTATGACTTGGCTCCTAGTTTGCTTCTGTGTTTGCAGCCCAATTGGTATATGCCACGTGGTGCTTCGGGATT
>NW_012267300.1:7113020-7172459 GCF_000151885.1 Dipodomys ordii
ATTTTGGCAATGCTCCATGCTTCATTATTGTTCCATATACTAATCATCAAGTACAGACATTATGTGCTACTGTAGATGATTGGGCAGTCTTACAATGTAGTTTTAAAGGACAGATAGATAACCATTTTCCAAAACATCCCCTGTTAAATTTTCTAAAAGAACATCCCGTAGTTTTTCCTAAAGTTACCTCCTTAAATCCCCTTGCTAGAGCTTGCAATATTTTTACTGATGGCTCTAAAACGGGATGCGGCGTGTACATGGTAGAAGGCCATGACCCAGTCTGCCACCAGTTTCAAGCCAGTGCTCCACAATTAGTGGAACTACAAATTGTTGTAAAAGTGTTTCAAACCTGTCCTTTTAATTTAATTTCAGACTCTGCTTATCTTATAAATGCTTTAAGAGTCTTGGAGGCTCCAGGGCCAATAAAACAGGCCTCTCTTGTTGGATATTTGTTTTGTTGCTTACAACGATTGCTTTGGCAACGACAACACCCTTTCTATCCCTTACATATTCGTGCCCATACTGGTCTGCCTGGCCCTTTAAGCGAAGGCAATGATATTGTTGATTGCTATACCTGTCAAGATTGGATTTTTTTAGTTCAAATTTGGATAGAGCAAAAACTTTTCATAATAACTTTCATGTTAACTCAAAAGCTTTACAAAAACAATTTCAACTTTCCCATGCGGATGCCCGACAAATAGTTTTAGATTGCCCTCATTGTGTAATTTATCACCACTTACCTAGTGTTGGTGTTAATCCTCAAGACCTTTTGCCTCTTAAAATATGGCAAATGGATGTTACTCATGTACCTGAATTTGGACGCCAGAAATTTGTACACGTTTCTGTAGACACATGCTCTGGCATTATATATGCCTCCCCTATGACTGGAGAAAAGGCACATCAGGTTATTACCCACTGCCTAGAGGCGTGGGCAGCTTGGGGCAAACCAAAACAGCTCAAAACTGATAATGGTCCTGCATATGCAGGAAATCAATTCTTCTCCTTTTGCAAAGCAATGGATGTTCAACTCTTCATGGGTTGCCCTATAACCCTCAAGGTCAAGGCATCGTAGAACGTGCACATCGCACGCTAAAGGAGACTTTACAAAAACAAAAAGGAGGAATTGGCCATGGCCGTACCCCTAAGGAAAGGCTTTCTCTTGCTTTATTCACTACTAATTTTTTAAATTTGGATGCTCAAGGCCTGTCTGCGGCAGACAGGCATAACAAGTCTCAAGGTCTAACAAAAGGAATGGTAAAATGGAAAGATATTTTGACAGGACTCTGGCGCGGGCCTGATCCCGTGCTAACATGGGCACGAGGTTCTGTTTGTGTTTTTCCACAGGACCAACAGGATCCAGTTTGGGTACCTGAACGACTCGTTAGGAGGGTCCAAGGAGAAAAAGCACAAGATGCAAGGGGTGGTGATGATTCTTCTGATTGCCCTCACAACGATACAGCCTGTAAGACCAGTGCCGAGATGGGGGATCCTGTCCGTGTTCCCGAGACCGATGCCCTTATCTTTTAGGCAATTGGACTGGAGAGTTTGACAGCTGTGGATCATTTGAAGGAGTGTGTGGGAATGGGCTCCCTTATTGGTATCCTGGCATTGGTGATCTTGCTGTGCCTGTGGTGCATATGCAGGATTAGGAGCTCGCAGCGCAGGAGTATGACTATGGTGGTCCAGGCCTTCACTGCCATTGAGGCCGGATAGTCCCCCTACGCGTGGCTTGCCACGTTAAAGGAATAGCACAGGGTGCGAGGCAAACGCACTGCACTTGGGAATCACTCCCTGGCGTGAGCCCAAGAAGAGCATGTTGGGTTGCAAGATTCCACCTCTGCAAAAAAGGCATCGGACGGGCCTGGTCATCACTGGGGAAGGCGCCCCTCAGGCGAAGACCAGTGCAAGGTCCTCTCATTAATGTTTTAGACAGAGGCCCAACCTCTACTCTTACCTGTTGCTTAATAAAACAAAAAAGGGGGAGCTGTGGAGAGCTGCGGGAGCCGTGACCAAAGACGGCGCTGCTGTAAGGCGCGGCCACAAAAATGGCGCGGCCGCATGGCACGGCTGCGACCAAAGATGGCGCTGGCTCCCGCCTTCCGTCTTCCCGGTGATGAGTGCTCTCTGTAAAAAACAACTCCTTATATGGCTATGACTTGGCTCCTAGTTTGCTTCTGTGTTTGCAGCCCTATCGGTATATGCCACGTGGCGCTACGGGATTGGCCATCCAGGAGGCTTATAACCGGAGCGCGGGGGCAGAGGAAAAGAGAAGCGGGAAGAAGCGGGCAGAAGAAGCGGGAGAGAAGATGTTGTAAAAGGTCCTGAATAAACCACCTGAAAGAAGAACCTGTTGTTGTGTCATCCTTGCGGGTCGAGGCGGTCGCGACAATGTTATCCAGTCCAGGAGATGCCAAATGACTTAAAAGGACTGATGTGGTTGTTAGTGGTCATTGCTATTTCTCTTCCACCAAGAAGCTGTCTTATCATTGGGAGAGACAGAGGGATTTAAAACACTCTTTCCAAACCATGCATTGGTGGCTCATACCTATAATCCTAGCTACTCAGGAGGCTGAGATCTGAGGAACACGGTTCAAAGCCATCCCAGGCAGGAAAAGCCGTGAAACTCTTTATCTCTAATAAACAACCAGAAAACCTGAAGTGACGCTGTGGCTCAAGTGGTAGAGTGCTAGCCTTGAGCTGAAGAGCTTAGAGACAGTGCCCAGGCTGAGAGTTCAAGCTCCATGACTGACAAAAAGCAAAGCAAAGCAAAACAAAACAAAACACTCTTTCCAAGATTAGATTATATAAGTATGTGTGCATCCCAAGTTTAATGTACTAGAGAATGATTATCTCCTGGTTATGGTTGGAATGATGTGGGGTGGTCAACCAACATTGACCAATGTAACCCCCTGGTAATGGTTATAGCTCTTCACTCTATGACTGGGGATCCTTCTGTGTGTAGGTGTTATGGTCTAGAGATTTCATTTACTTTCATTCTTGACCTAATTGGAAAATTCTCTTTAGAATTATGAAGTTTGTTTACCACGGGGCTCTCCAATATTCTAGTTAGGCCTTAAGGCAATCATTTTGAAGTAATTGTCATAGGGGTAAAAGATTTAAGACAGGTTTAGTTTTTTAAATGGGTGTGGTAAAACAAATGCCTGTTTAAGATGGATAAAACATTCTATTTGCACTGTTTCCCATGGTTGATTAAAGCCACCTCAGATGGTTAAGTCACCATCCTATAACTGTAACTTTACCCCATGTCTCTTCAGGCAGGATGGGAGAAGTTGAGTCCCTGAAAAATGTATTCAGGATACAGTGAAAGCTGGTCTTTGAGGAGATGGGAATGCATTTGCTCTTACCATTGCTAGAGCTGATGTCTGGTGCTATATTGGGGGGATTTTTGTTTGAGGCTTTTCTGTTCAAATAGAACAGAACCTGTATATTGGTTGAATTGGCTACCCCTTTCACTCTGGTATTCAAAAAACCAAAGCCTTCTTCCAATCAAATAGTGTTCTCACCATTTTTACTGAGATAGACACAGCAAGAAGCATTTTACTAAGAGAAATAAACATGTGAAGATTTTGTTTCCTTTTCTCTTTATTGTAGGATTACAATTATCATTATCAGTCTGTACACAAGATTCTCAGTTCTCAAAGTAATGCTAGCTCTTTCTGTGTGGTCTTTTAATTCCTTCATGCATCTACTCCTTGATTTTCTCGCTGTGTCTTCGTCTCTGTTCTTGTCTCTGCTCTTTCTTTTGTGCTAGTCATGGGACTTGAACTTAGAGCCTAAGTGTTGTCCCTGAACTTTTGTGCTTGAAACTAGCACTCTATTACTTGATCTATAACTCCACTTCTGGATTTTTGCTGCTTATTTGGAGATATGCGTCTCATGGACTTTCCTGCCTGGGCTGGCATTGAGTCATGATATTAGATCTCAGCCTCCTGAGTAGCTAGGATTATAGGTGTGAGATACAGGCATCTGACTCTTTTCTCTTTACCTCTTTTCTTTCTCTTGTATGTTTCCTCATAGAGCTTCTCTTCATTCTGTGCAGTGGCCTGTTTATATGGCTGTTTCTGCTTCCCCCATCCCCCCTCAGGGACTTGTTGCACAGGTGCAGGCCCTTGTGTTACAGTGTGCGTCTCTCAGGATGCAGTAGTACACTGCAGTATCTTTCACGTTGACATGGGGCAGGATCAAAGTACTGGACTTTCTGTCAGCAGGGATGGCCAAAGAGGCCATTCTGTTGGTTATATTGCTTTTTAGACCATGAATTATGTATTCTGGACCCTGGAAGGTAATCTGTCGATACCAATAAATGTATTCATTTCCACCGATGGTAGAATGGTTACAAGGCAAACGTGCAGGTTCTCCTTCTGTCCACTCCATTGAATCTGGCTGTGTGGTTTTAGCATCAGTCATAATTCCTAAGGAATTAAAAAAGAACAGATTAGCTTTAGATGATCAAATTTGTTGCATCTAAAAATCCTGTTCATAAACAACTTCTAGAATTCTTCTTCCCAACTCTACCCCTGTTCTTGAGTATTTTTCATATGATTTGCACAGGATGAAAGAAATGCTGCTGATATTCATTCCTTAGCTATTCAGAACCAAAATGCTAAATTGCTTACTTCCCACTACCCTTGAGCTTAATGAACCCATTACAGCCTGTGAGTATGGATGTAGTCAGCCACCCATAATGAGACTCCAAATTCTTCAGAGAGTAACAGACACTAATTATTTCCCACTGTTTGGAAAATCAGTGTAAGAAGTGGAGGCATCAGTTTGCTCTCTTATGTCTTTAAGCACAAAATCATCTTTCTTAGCCCAGAATTCTTACCTAAAGTGAGGAGAACAGTGATTTCTGTCAATCTCATAGCTCAAAATGAACTAAGCTTTCAGGCCTCAGAGTTTAGCATCTGCATCTGATCCTAGGTTGGGGGAGGGCTTAAATGACAAAGTATCAGCTGTCACACTGCTCCAACTCAGACAGCTTTTTTTTTTTTTTTTTGGTGGGAGTTCCAAGTTAAGCATCAGCTGAACACAGCAAGGGGACTCTTAGTTTGATTTGTCTCCACCCCAAAGTTAAACTATAAAATTTAATAGAGGGCAGGAATGGTTTCCTAAACAGCTCTCTAATTCAAGTTTGTGTTTTTTTTTTCTTTTTGATATCCTTCTTAAGGTTCAGACTCAAGTGGTCTGTGTTTGAAATGAGTAGAACCACTCCCTAATTTCCAGTAAGGGCCTGAACCACCACTAACTGGTTGATTGGTGCTTCATTGAGCTGGCAGGAAATGCCCAGTATTCCAATAAATCCTGTCAAGCTCTGTAAAGGGGAAGAGACTTCTTATCTACATTGACAATCCAAGTTAAGTATCAGAAGCAGTAACACACAATTTAACATGAAGAGTCAGAATTTTCTTTTTCATCATAAAAACTACCATAAGCTAAGTTAACACCATGGAAAAGAATATTTGCAAATAAATAACAAAAGTAATTTTATAGAAATATAATATTGCTATGCTCAATGTGACTGAAAAAAGATCATTAGAACTAGGCTGAAAGCCAAGCTACCTAGTGATTGTTTCCCCCATTGGCCCTGGAATACATTGTGTATCAAGCATCTTCTTAGAGGACATTGCTGAGTGACTGTGGTTCTAAGCAAGCACCAATAACCTCAAGGACCCAAGAACAACCCATGTTAGCACCTCTGAAATGTATCTCCTCTCCTCCTTCCCATGTCAAGAATGGTGTGTTTTGAGGATACACTAGAAGAGGGAAGAAGATACAGGAAGAGAAGGTCTGCAGAGAAAAATGATGCAAAGAAATGGAAGTGAATCTGAAATACTTTCTGTGATTATTCTGTGTGTGTGTGTGTGTGTGTGTGTGTGTGTGTGTGTGTTGGTACTGGGGCTTGAATTGAGGGCCCAAGCTCTCACTTGCCTTTTTTGTCCAAGTCTAGAGATTGACTACTTGAGCCATACCTCCCTTCTGGCTTATTGCTGGTTAACTGGAGATGAGTCTCATGGACTTTCTTGCTGGCTTTAAACTGCAATCCTCAGATCTCAGCCTCCTTAGTAGCTGGGAATACAGGTATGAGTCACCACCTAGCTCTATGACTATTCTGAAAAATGATTACTAAACAAATGGGAATGAGTAAAGATTGCTATATAAATATATTATATAAATATTATAAATATATATTATATAAATATTGTTATATAAATATAAATCTCATCTCTGCTATAATAACTAAATTTTTTGATTCACCAGAGCAATGACCATTTAAGATTGGATGATGCATTAATCATTCGCTTATCTGTTGCTGAACTGGATCAGCCAAGGCCTTGCTGCACACTGGTCAAGTGCTCTACCATAGACCTACATCCTCAGCCCAAGTAAGATTTCTATTTATTCTTTTTTTGTTGTTGTTTATTTTTGAGACTAGATTTCACTATGCTCTCCAGGCGGGTCACAGACTCCAAACTCAAGTAATCATTGGCAGCCTCTGTTACTCAATAGTTGGGACTACAGGTGTGCACCACCACACCTGGCTCAACTTTCTCTTTTAGTTCTATGTGGAGAAGTCACCCAACTGTTTGCTTTGCATTTAGCTTGACTTACCCAGGTCTTTGGGATTGTGTACATACTCAAAAAGTGACTACAAAGAACAAGGTGACAAAAGCTATGAATATAAATTCTTTGTACCACACAGTGTCCCTTCACCCTAGAAGGAGGTTGTATTTGTAGCAACGTCAGCCCCCTCTGGTGACAGTTTCCATGGGCTCCTTTTCTTACAACTAGGAACCAAGTCAGTAATCGCTGAATGGTTTGTTTCAATCTAAAGACATTTTAGGTCTTTACCTCCCTCAAGTGGACAGTTTCGGGAAGTCTCCTACTGCAATGTTCTAAGAAAGACTTATTTTCAATCCCTGGATTCAGATTGTTATTTCTGTCATTTTCTCAATGACTGAATTTTAACTCCCCATGGTTCCTTGTTCTTTCCCTGCTTGAATACAGATTCAAACCCACAATTTATTAGTTAACATATAATTTTCACAGATTAAACACTTAATAGTTTGTCAGGTGAATATGTTAGTTAATATTTACTCATCACATTTCTGGGAAAAGTTATATGGAATGAGCCAAAATTATTCCAAATAAAAACTTCTAATTTTCTGGATGACAAATGGAACCAAAGGATACAACAATAAAGGTAATGAAATATTTGACCCATATACACAATTCAAATACCTCACCAACTCTTCCCATTTCTAATGAAAGAAAAACTAATAAATCTAGAAGAAGCCTGGTTGTGAGGACATGGTGACACGAGGATCATGAGTCTTATTTTCATATTTAAGTAGTTGTACAAAGGGGTTTCAATTCAACATCATGTGTCAGAATTTACTATCTAGTCACTGTGACCCCTTATGCACCAGATTATAAAATTACTGTGGCAATAAATGTTGGTATAAATATAGGAATGAAAATATTAAAATTTCTAAGAAGAAATTATACATGTAGAGATGGTTATATTATTAAGTTATAACTGCCAAAAGTAGGACAAACATGGGAACATTTTATCTAGTGTTCATTACTATAGTGTTTAAATGGTGTGGAGAATCCAGACCTCCAGAGAAGACCAATGAATGCTGTGTTATTTTCCAGGCACTCTATCACTTGAGCTATGCCTCCAACCCCTTTTTGCATTGGTAATTTTCGAGATAGCTTTTTGCTCTAGGCTCAGCCAACCTGGGCTCAAATCCTTCTAATTCTGCTTCCCTGTGCCGCTGGGAATGAAAAGCATGCGCCACTACACCCAGCCATTGAGTAAGGTAGTGTCTTGGAAATTTTCATACCTAGGCTGGCTGGGAACTATGATCACTGAATTTCTGCATTCTAAATTATTCCTCTGTTAGGATTAAAATTGCATACCATACAACTTACTCATGTAAAGTGTATGATTCAATAGTTTTTAGGATATTCACAGAATTGTATGACCACCACCACCGCATTCAGTTATAGAATATTTTCACCATCCTCCAAAAAGAACCTAGTACCCATTAGCAATCATCCTGTAGAATTTCTGGATATTTCATGTAGATGAAATTATTTGACCTCTTAGGATGACTGGCTTCTTTTGTTTAGCATCATGTTTTCCAAGTTCATATATGTTGTGCCATTTGTCATAACTTCTTTCCTTTTTAAGACTAAACAACAACCCACTCGATGTCTATTATATTGTGACTTTTTTGCCACTTGGGTAAATGATTTTAATAAGGTTACTCTTTTTTATGTTTACTTGGGCCAAGACTCACCTATAGGGAAATAATGTAACTTACTTTATTTAAAAATAAGGACAATTTTATAATGGAAAAAAAGATAAGACTTACTGTATCTCAAGTGCCTTTTGGTTTAGATGATCTCTCTGTTGCATATTTCAAAGTCTAGATGTTTCTCATTGCTGTCAAATATTCATATCTATTCTATCTTTCCAGAAGGAAGCTTGTATCAGGAATGGGCAATATCACTGTGGTTTCTTTCTTGTTACTCTAGCTGACTTCAGATCAATATAATTCATCTTTACAAATATCTGAACATTAGCTGTTGTGTTGGCTGCATTTGGTGATGAAGTTTCCAAAACTGGTAAAAAGTCATGATGATTCTCCAGCCTTTACTGAGTTGATTAATTTAACCATTCACTTGGCTCTTCATAGTTGCTAATGAGGTCCAGCTTCCATTTTGATTTCTATACAAGTAGCCTTGTCCCTCTTCTTTCTGATAAGAGTCATGTTGGCCTTTAGTATGTAGCACTTCCTCATCTGTTTGTTGTTTTGCCTTGAGATTCCTTTGAGAAAAGATGAATACTTTTTTCCTCTTATCCAAACATAAATATTAAGTTCATTTTTATTGTAATAATTACAATAAATTTTTATTGTAATTTCCTTTTTAAATTCTTGATATATACATGAATCTTTCATTAGCATAGTTTTATCTATTCTAAAAAGTTATCATGAACAAGCTATGTTAGCAAGCTTGTTTGAATCTTTCCTTAATGTCAGAATTATTGAATAACATTAAACTTGCAAGTTATGTTGGTTTTATTGATCTTAATCCACTAAATTCTACTAGTTTCACTTGATAGCCACTGGCAGATGATTTCTTTTATTCCAATCTGAATTATTAATACTGTCAGATCAAACATTATATGTCACAATAATATATAGGTTACAAAATGGCTAAGAATGGTTAAAGTAGCCCTAGGGTTTTTAAGAGACCTTGCCAAAGGCAAGCCCAGAGATCTGTACTGATACAGAAAATATTACTGCAGGTGGTTAAATAGGAAATTAACAAGTCATTAAGTTAATGAGGTACAGAAGGGGCAAAGCTCAGAGATGCTCCTAAGTACAGTGCAACTTCTAGGATTATTGAATCCAGAAATAGGTTAACTTGAATGGGTGATGTCAGACAGCAATTATGATGAACTGAAGCCTGAGACAGAGTTTCTACCTGTTGACCCATGACACACACATTGCATGGGTCTGATGATGGCTCAGTGTGTGCCACAGTGTCCTTTCTTTCATGTGATCCAGAAAGGTTGTACTGAAATAAGAATACCGAGTCTAAGTAAGATGCCTTGTCCTCACAGCCATCCTGGTGCCTTGTTGGGGGGGGGGGAAGGGGAGAGATTTTCACCTAGCTCCAATGACCTAATGGTAAGATAAGACATTCTTTGAATTGGAGATGCATTATGTTGTTTAGCTCCACGAAAGCTACAAGAGCTCTGCTCCAGAGAATATGCAGATGTCATGTTGTTTAGCTCCAGGAAAGTTTTGCTCCAATGCTCACCCTTGACTGTTGCCCACCCCAATCATGTGGGTTTTGTTTTGTTGGGTTTTTTTAATTTGTTTTCTTTGTTTTTGTTTGCTGTTTTTGTTTTGGTTGTGGGGTTGGGTGCTCTCCCTGAGCTCTTCAGCAAAAGTGCTCTACCACTTGAGCCACAGCGCCACTTCCAGTTTTCTGGTGGTTAATTGGAGATGAGAGTCTCACAGACTTTATTGCTGGGCTGGCTTTGAACCGTGATTCTGAGGTCTCAGCTTCCTGAGTAGCTAGGATTACAGGTCTGAACCACCACCACCTGGCTTAAGCATGTGGTTTTTGCCTTTAAAAGTTTTGTGCAAGCTACATTCTGAGCTGCAGGTCTTTGAGACAAGAGTTCACCTGCAGCTGCCAGATCTTCAACAAGGACTCTGAATTTGACCTCTCAAAATGTTGCTACTCTGTTTCTTGTGATTGAATTCCTGGACAAGAGTATTATTCCTTGGTTTGATGAGTTCAAGAAGTTAATGGGCCTGGTTTATCTAATATGGGTTTGATACATCCATGTGTCTATGTGTTCTTGATTTAATTTGATAAGTTGTATAGGTAGTAATCTTTTATTAGCATAAATAAATGATCAGTCTGTCTCATGTTTGGACAGATGGTGGTTGTTTACTTCTACAAACAAGATGCAGAGTTGTTCTGTCTAAATATTTGCTTTCAAAATGGCTCAAAGTACTATTGCATAAAATGGGGTCATTGAGGGCAAAGCCAATCTAAAACTATTGTTCTACACAACAGGGATTGGCTTAGAATGTGGCAAAGCCTCATCTCCAGTTGCACGAATAAAGTCTTACAATGTGTGTGTCTTTCTGTGTTCCTTTTATCTCTCAAGAGTATGTTGGTGGGGTTTATCTTTGTTATAGATAAAATGATTTTTCATTCATTGTCAGAGTGTATCTAGTTCATTTTGAGTTTAGTTTTTGGCTATCATAAGTATAGCAAAATTTCTGGTAAGTGAACTAAGTTAGGCTAAGATACACAAAGGGTGAATGTTTACTCATATGTTGAAATTAGATCTAAAACATAAACATATCTATCTATATATATATCATATACAGGCTCATCTTCATATATATACAAGCAAACTGACTGAAGTATGATATATGCAGAGGTCGATTTCAGTGCTATAACTCTTTTGAACAATTAACTGACAGTTAATGGAATGAATACCAGGAAACTAAAACATGTTTCACAAGAGTAAGGATGAAACTTAAGAGAAAGGGGTAGATGAATGGAGTGAGGAATTGTGCGTGAATATAGTCATAATGTTCAGTGAATATATATGAAAATGGAACCAGGTAACTTGAGGGGATGGGTAGGATTGGGAGAGATGGGGTAGGAACCATGATGGAATAAGTGACACTGATCAAGACTCATTATATTCTGGCTGAAGGTGTAACTCTGTAGTAAAGCACTGACTTCACAAGCTTAAGGCCCTGAGTCTAAAGCCTCAGTACCACAATACAAAAAAGTTGTACTGAGCCAAGCGCCGGTGGCTCACACCTGTAATCCTAGCTACTCAGGAGGCTGAGATCAGAGGATCACAGTTCAAAGCCAGCCTAGGCAGGAAAGTCCATGAAACTCTTATCTCCAATAAACCACTAGAAAACTGAAGAGGTGCTGTGGCTCAAGTGGTACAGTGCTTGCCTTGAGCTGAAGAGTGCAAAGACAGCACCCAAGCCCAGAGTTGAAGTCCCACAAGTGACAAAAAAAAATGTATTGACCTCATAAATCGGCATGTTGAATTGAAATCCTTTTGTACAGCTACTTAAATAAAAATATTAAGAGGAAAAGCACAGGTATAAACAGGTTTATCCATATATTGTGACCTATGTTTATGTTTTTCTGCTTGAGTGTTAACTGAGAAATGAGATTGCTGTCATTAAGTATAAATAGCTTCCATTTATAAAGTTAATATTTTACTATTATTATTAACTTACCTTATTCAAATTTTCTTCATTACTTTCTGTTTCATGCTGTTTCTGTCTGTGTCTGTCTTTGTATCTGTCTCTGTCTCTGTCTTTCTCTCTCTCTCTCTCTCTCTAGTGTGTGTGTGTGTGTGTGTGTGTATTAACACTGGGGTTTGAAATCAGGGCCTGGGTGTTGTCCTCTATCCTTTTTGCTCAAAACTTGTGCTCTACCACTAAGCCACATAGATCTACTTCTGTCATTTTGCTGGTTAATTGGAGATAAGAGTCTCTCAAACTTTCCTGCTCAGGGTGGCTTCCAGCCGCAATCATCAGATCTCAGTCTCCTAAATATTTAGGATGATAGGAGTGAGACACCAATATCCAGCCCAATTCTTAATTGCTTTCTATTATCTTTCTTTTTAGACTTTTTGGTAAGAATGTGACAATATCTCATTGTGTCCATTATTTCATTTTGCTTTAAAAATCAACATTCTTGAGTTATAAATTACATACTGCAGTATGAGCTTATTGAAGTGTTCTGAAAAATGTTATGATAGGTGGTGGTGGTGTGATTGTAATAATCAACTCCAAAATCCAGATTATTAGTTGCATTATAGCTAATTCATTTTGCATCATTTTGAGAATGTTTAATGAGATTTTGATTGCTCTGGATAAGAAACTTTATCCACTGTTTATCACATTCTCTGATTCTCTTACTCAGTTCTCTGGAACATTCTTTTCCTGTGTCATTCTGCCACATAATAACTGTTAAAAATAAGTATGCTATTAGAAGAGAAAATGTTAGCTATGCCTTGGACTGTTGGGATGTGATGTAGTAATAAGGACACCAAGTGGAAAGGAATTTGGCAAAGCAAAGTTTACTTCTGCAGTAGAGTGTGCCATTGTAGTGGGGAGGGGCAGTGATACCACTCAGTCTGCAGTGAAAATGTAAAAGATTTTATTGAACAAAAAATGCTGATGCACCAGGACTGCACCTGGAGTTGGGATCTGGCCCGAGTGCTGGCCCATATGGGCTTTTAAGCATTTGGGGCTAGGGTGGGGAAAGGGGGGGGCTGGGTGTTGTTTTTAGCCAATTATTGTTACAAGAAATGCACACTTTAAATTTCCTGCCAAGGTTTTGCTTGTGGGAAGCAGGGGAACAGAACAAAAGGTGGTAATGGTCCGCTGGGTTAGGGCTCCCATTGCTCAGAAAACAGCAGAAGCAGAGTTACAGAGTTATGAAATTACAGAGTTACAATTACAGTTACTAGCTAAAGGAATGAGTTACCAGGGAAGTCTTATCCACAGCACACTTATATTTATATCTTAAAATCATTCATTATCCATTTTACACAATCCAAGTCAAATATCATATTCCATCTTTACGTCCTCCACCATATCACCATCAGCCAAAATCTACAAGCAAGTGTATGGAGTAGGCAGATTTCTCCACTTTTATCCCTAACACATCACATTCTCCCCCTCTGCTCCCATTGCCCAAGCTCAGGTTCACAATCTGCCACAGGATGTGACTTAACAGGAATAGGATGTCTTAATTAAGAGGAACAGGATGTAACTAAAACAGCAAGAGCTCTTAATTGAAGTGTGGCAGGAATATGATATAATCAACAGAGGCCAGGTTACCTGGCTAAAGCAGGAACTTTCCAGAAAAACAATTTTCACAAGATTGACATAGAGGAAGGAGTTTTTTGATAGAAGAGTTTTTATCACAGAGAATACACCTTTCTCACAGAAAATAAATGGCTTTCAGAGTTGTTTCTGATCTGGAAATCCAATAGTGTCAGATGAGAACTATGGAACTGCTTCTAAACTCCCTTAAATAAATGATTTGATTCCATTTAAGTATTTAGGATTAATTTGAAAAGCACTTGGTGCTGGGCACTAGGAGCTCACATCTGTAATACTAGCTACTCAAAAAGCCGAGATAGGAGAATTGTGATTTGAACCAAGCCTGGGCAGAAAAATCCTTGAGACACTATCTCCAATTAACCTCCAAAAATTCAGAAGTGGAACTGCAGCTCAAGTGGTATGTGCCAGCTTTGAGTGAAAAACCTAAGGGACAGTGCCAGGCCCTGAGCTCAAACCCAGTACCAGGAAAAAGAAAAAACAAAACATACTTGGTGACTTAATTTTAATCCAAGATATACCTATAATATTTGTGAATCTCAAGGAGAGATGCTGTTTTATATGCTGAGCTCCATATAGGCTTCTCTTCTTTCTCTTCCTCCCCCTCCCTCCCCCGCCCTTATTGTGCTTTAAGGTTTTGTTAATCTTCCACTGTCATATCTATTTCTGAGAGATCCCAGGAAACACAGTGGGTGCCAAGTGTAAAGAAGGGATGGTGGGAATAGGGATTCTGCTTTGTATTTGACTTTATATATTCTAATAAGTAAGGAAATCCATTCCCGCACTGGGAAGCTACTTGGACCATAACAAAATATAAGCAGTCTATCTGCTTTCATAAATATAGTCCATGGTTGCCCTTCTTGCATGGTTTTTGTAGTCTTAATTTGTGTCCCAACCCGCAGGACTTCAACGAGGGCAATGAACCTAAGCTAGAAGGAATGAAGGGACAAGAGACATGAAGAATGACAACAAGACAAGGATTCTGATCAAGCTGCAAATTTTTATTTTTCACACAGGGGTATTTATATGCTTAGAATAAGGAAGCTTTTTCATTGGCCATAGCAGCTGCAGGATGTTTGCCTAGGGCAGTGTGGAAAGGTGGTCATTAGCAGCTACTGGGTGTTTGTTTGGGGCAGGAGGAAAAGCCTGGATTCTGTAAACAGCCTCAAGATGTTCCAGTGAGATAGTCAAGCCTATCATGTTGAGAGACTCAACTTTTGGCTCCGGACAAATTTGGGCTATTTTCTCAACCATACTGAATCTTACAGAAGAAGGAGAAAAGAGTTGGTCTCCTTAAATGTCTCACATAGGCAATGAAAGACACAGTAAGACAAAGAAAAGAACTACATAATTTCCCTGAAATGAAAAATTCCCTGAGTAGGCCTGGGCAGATATGATAGAAAATTTGTATTCAGTTTGATGACCAATCTTTTTCTGAGCATCTGAGGGCAGAGCTTCAGGGCTGGTAGATGTTTGTACTCACAAACAGGAAGTAAAGTTCACAGGTAGTGAGTGGTTACACTGCTCAATTCAGAAACTGACTTCTGTTCTACCTTTGTGTTTTTTGTAGCAGCACAATGGAAAAATGGCCATTTTATCTAGTAAGACACAGGAATGATTTTTTTGTTGTTTTTGTTGGTTGTGAGGCCTGAATTCTGGGTCTGGGCACTGTCCCTCAGCTCTTCAGCTAAAGGCTAGTGCCCTACCACTTAAGCCACAGTGCTACTTCCGGCTTTTTTTCTTCTTATGTGGTGCTGAGGAATCAAACCCAGGGCCTCATGCATGTGAGGCAAAAACTCTACCTCTGAGCCAACTTCCCTGCCCCACAGGATTGAATTTTAACAATCTTTATTGATTTTTCCCCTTAATACCATTGTGTCCAGATACTATAACATGAATAGTTTTTTTTTCTTGTGTTTTTTGTTCGTTTGTTTGTTTTTTGCTGGTTCTGGCCCTTGAACTCAGGTCCTGAGCACTATCCCTAAGCTTCTTTGCTCAAGGTGAGCACTCTATTATTAAGCCACAGAACCACTTCTGGCTTTTTTGAGTAGTTTATTGGAGATGAGAGTCTCATGGAATTTCCTGCCTGGGCTGGCTTTGAACTGTGATCCTCAGGCTGAGATGCCTTCTGAGTAGCTAGGGTTACAGCAGGTGTGAGCAACTGGTACCCAGTTTATAACATGAATAATTTAAGACCTACAAAAATAGATAAAAGTTTCTTTATGACCCCCAAATATAGCCAATTTCAATAAATATTCCATGTATAGTTGAAAAGAATTTGTATTCTATTTTTTTTGGAACAAAGATTTTTTTATGTATATAAATTAGGTAAAGAATATTATTTTGGTTGCATTCTCTATGTTTCTCCTGGCGAAAGTGTACAAATGCTTTTGTTGTGCCTGCTTTTGGGACTCCCAAAGACCACTGGAGACTGTAATCCATGCAAAAGCAAAACAGTCCTTTATTACAAGTTCTAGCCTGGTCCTCCAAGCACACAGTCTCAGCTGGTTACCCAGGAAGGCCCTGACCTATGTTTTCTCACAGCTTTTATAATACAAAGTGAGAAAACATGGGGGCTTTGTTCTGCTTATCTTAGGTTCTTTCCAGCTATTCCTGTTTCTCTTGTGATCAGCAAGATCCAGGCTTTTCTGAGACTCAAGGACTTTGGGAGAAGGGAAAAAACAAAATGTTTAAATAGTGATACAGATTGACCCATTACAACAATGAGATGTACAAGATGCTATGTTGAAAAACAAACTTTACAATTTAGTTGGGGGTGGGTGGGAGGGGGCGTGGGGGTGTAGATTAGGAGGTGGGAAGGAAGGGATGGTAGGGGAAAAAGGAGGAGGCAACAATGCTGGATAAGAAAGAAATGTACTCATTACCTTGCTCATGTAACTGTAACCCCTCTGCACAGTATTTTCACAATAAAAAAAACATTAAAAAAATTAGAGTCACTCTGTCTGGCAGTTACTTTCTGGCTCTTAATTTCCCCCCTTCTCATAGGAAACAGAAGGGCCAATCCTGGTCCTTAGGGGTTCTACCTGTGTAAGGGGTGCCAGTGTATGATTTTATTTGTCCCCCATCCTGGTTGATATTGTTGCCTTAAGACCATCAATGGTGCCATGTTAACTCTATCTTTGACAAAAGATATTAGCTTGTGGAACTGGCACTGTGGCTCAAGAGGTAGAGTGCTTACTTTGAGCTGAGGGACAGCGCCCAGGCCCATAGTTCAAGCCCCACAACCAAAATAAAAAAAAAAAGATATTAGCTTGTTTATGATACAGGGGTCACCAGCACCAAGAAGCCTCCCTAAGCTTCTCCCCTTTTTTGCTCTGATACAAACACTTTAAGATGATCCTTAACATACACCCAGGAGGAAGCAGGTTATTATCATACTGGAGCCAAACTAGGCTGTGACTGTAGAGTGGATTTCCAGTCCTTATGCCCTGAAGTGCCTAAGGCAAGCCACTGATGTCCTTGCCCCCAATATCCACTGTGGGAGTAGAGAGGGTTACTGACATCATCAAAAGAATGTCCCACAAGATCTTAGTTTTAGCAGACTCAAAGCAGCATTCCATTGGGAAGCAGTCTCAGGTGATTAAATCAGGCAGGAGTTCAGTCTGCTTTTTCCAAGGTGGAGGTGATCAGGGTGATGATGTAGATTTCCTCCAGGTGACTATCAGGTTGTATCAGCAGGGTCTTTCAGTGGCTCTAAGGGATCATCACACCTCATGCTGGGCTGTAAATTTCTACACAGACTGGTTAAGAATACATTACATAGACTTGGCAGGCTGTGGCCCCACTGGTTTTTAAGACCATTTAGACAATAGCCCAGGACAATTTACCAAGACAACAACTTTTTACTATCCAGATATTTTTGTAAACAAATGCAGAAGGCTTGGTCTTGTAACCATCTCCAACAGATGCAATCTCCACCCTTGTACACCTGTTAACACTATTTTTTATGCCTTTAAAAAATATATATGATCTATTTTGCCTCATTTTCCCAAAACTGACTCTGGACTCTTAATCTTAAAAAGGGGTTGATGGACGAAGGTCCATCTTCTGTTCTTCAATCTGACTTCAGGGGCATTGATCCTACCTAGCCAGGAACCTATAACCTTAGCATATTTTACAAAGAGGTTACCAGGGTTAGATGTTATTAAAAACAATATTTTCACTTTTGACAAATGCACAGAACTTTTTTCCGGATACAGCACTGTAGCTTGTTTAGCACTCTGGTTTGCAAAAGCATCTTTCTGGATGAGTTAGGAATGTGATCACTAGTGACCCTAACAATATCTAAGTTACTCGTGCCGGCCTTCAGACAGATATCAATAGAAACACACATTCAGGTTTACAAACTTTTTTTTGAACAGATAAATTTTATGTAGTTGGTGTCAGCTCAAAGTTTCTGCCAATTAGGGCTTTGGGCACATACCGGAGTTGGGATTTAAACTATCCCCTACATTTTATAACTTTAGCTTTTTATTGCTCACAGAGGACTGGCAAGTTTCTGTCCCTTACAAGGTAGATAGTCATGGATATTAGGCCTGCTTACAAACTATCTTCCCATGACCTCCTGGTTCTGACCAATTTTTGAATGGCCATGCACAAATGACTCTAGGATCTGACATTATTTCTGCCACCCAAGCAGTGGCTTACTGCCTCTAAATGCTCCACCATTGCTTTCGTACCAGGAGTGTCTTCTCCACACTGGGATAAACACCTCATTGGCATTTCCCTTAGTTGATCACTGGACTTGAACTCAGGGCCTGAGTGTTGTCCCTCAGTTCTCCAGCTCAAGGCTAGCAGTCTGCCATTTTGAGTCCCAAAGCAACTCTGCTTGTTCTTTCAGCACTCTGTTGGCTGATTAGAGGTGACAGTCTCACAGGGACCTTTTTCTGCCCAGGCTGGCTTTGAACCAGTTTGCAGATCAATGAGTCTTATAAAAGGCCACTTTACTCCAATTAAAAGCGACAAGGTGGTCAACATAGAAGTAGCTTTTAAGCATGCTCTAACCTGGAACTTATTGAGAGCCAAAGTTACATCTGACAAACTTGCTAGAATCCTCACTCCTTTTGGTGGGCCTGCTAGGAATTGTAACCAAAAAACGTATAAGAGCAAACTGAAAAGGCAATTAAGCAATTGTTTTAGTACTCCTATTTTTTCCTTTTTGCACTTTGAGGCAAATGTTAAGAACAATTTTACTTTTAAACTTTATATCGAGATCCATTCCTAATTTTTAAGCCTCTTATTAATCTGTTTTAATATTTCATACTTTAGTTTTCAGTTTCATTTTGAAAAATCCCTTGAAATCTTGAGGCTAGGTACCAATCATTGCCTCTTGGCTGCTTGTTTTAAAACAGATACACATTAAAAACTTAAGAATTACAATCACCATCATTGTACCAAGAAGATAGACTTAACACCTTTATGTTTTAAAAAAGCATTTCAAATTGTAGAATAGCATTGAGAGCAAATCACATTATACAGGTAGACTTTTTTTTAACCCTCTTTTTAAGGCCTTTTTAACTTTAATACATTCAAAGGGTAGTTTTAGCAATATCAATCAGATCATCAGATCATTCATTTTTACCATCATGCTTCCAGTGTTTATCTACAAGAAAAAGGGACCGGACAAAGATGGGCCATTCAGCCCCTCCTGTCGGCACACACCTAATTCAACTCTTTAGGGTTAGATGAACTGCCTTTGTGCCTGCTTGCCCTCTTTTACCATGTGTGGACTCCCCCCAGGGCCTGTCCCACCATGCATGACCAGCTGAGCTGCACTTCTGCCTGTTCAGCCCTCACCTCTAAAGATAGGTCTTCTGTTGGCTTCTAAGTTTTCCCCTTTTTATTTCTCTTGGTTCTTGAATGAAATACACAGTTTTAGACAAAACAGGTAAAATCTTTGACAGTGTTAAATAAACTTTTACATTTACATTTCTAATATCTACCCTAAATTTTAGCCATGGGAACTAAATACTAAACAGACAATACCTTTTTGTTAAGCCAGATAACTTGATTACAGTGTAAACAGGCTTATGCATGCTAAAATACCAGATTTTTAAATACCAGATTTTCTAATTTTTAAGTTAAAGAATCCTTAAATAGCCTTTTAAATCAATGTGAAAAATTCTTTAAAATTTTTGGTAATGTCCAAACCTCATAATCTTTTGAATTTTAAACTTAAACTCACCCAATTTTTATAGCATGCTGACAATTTTCATCTTGAACATGTTCACACACATACACACGCACACACAAATCTTAAAGCTCACAAAAATGAAAATCAGTTGTATGTACATTTTCTAAAATTTAGTGGCAAAAAAATTTTTTTTCACCAATCTTACTCTTGCAGATGACAAAAATTTAAGACAAGACTTTAACAAACCACCTTTTTTAGGCCGTATTTTTTTCAGGGCTTGTTCCTTTAGCCAGGTATTTTACCAATTGGCCTTCTGAATGCCTTTAGTTGGAGGAAGGCTGGGTAAGGGGTCACCTGAAAGTTTACTTTTAAACTGTGCTGCTTTTTACCCTATTTTAGACAAGAGCACTTTATTAAATGTTACATTGTCAGGACCAGCTGAAAAGTCCAAACCAGGCACACAGCCTTCTACACCCTCCCCTCTGGCAGCCTCCACAAGAAGAAAATGCAGCCTGAGGCTTGAAGAGGACCAAAATAGTCCAGCAACCTTTCATGCCCCACAGGGAGGGGGGCATAGCAGGTCTGTGACCGGGCCCATCCAGAGGCTAGAACTTTTATTCCCCCAGAGATGTTCAAACAAATAACAAAAACACAAATAAACACAAAAACCAAGGATCCACATTTAAAACTGGCACCAATTCTAAAACAGAAAAAGACAAGTCTACAACTGAAGGGTGATTTGGGTACTAATGGATCCCCCAGCTCATCCCTACCAGAACTCTGTGCCGCTCTCACTCAGCAAACTGAATCCAGAGTCTGCTGAATGAGCCTGCCACTGCCACCCTGAACTTCCCTATCTCAGAAAACAGAACAGAAAGCACACCAAAATAAACAAGACAGACAAATGGCCACAAAGACAAAATCAGGTCTCAGTAAATGGGGCAACATCTCACCATCATTTACAAGTGGGACTCAAATCCATTTTATCAGGGGACTCAAATCCATTTACTCAGCTCCAGAGGATTTTTTTTTCTTTTAGATTCCTGCAAATGTTGACCCAGGGGCCTCCAAGGCAGAGAAGTCCCAGTCATCTTGGGGTAAGAGAAATAAGTCCCTAGCGGCTGTCCCCTCAGACAGGCAGGTTCTCCCCCATGCTCAGACCCCCGTGGACCAAGGTACAAGGCTAAGATCTTGTTGGGGCCACTTGCAGGTGGTCGGTGGCAGTTACATACAAAAGCAAAACTAGCAATTTTTTTTTTTCCGGAAGACTTTAAAATGAAGAACAAGGTCTCGGGAGTGTCACAGATCCCTTTTTAATTTTAACACTCAGATTGTAGGCTTTTTAAAACATCTTTAAAATTGTCAGTCAGCAAAGTAAGGAGTGTCTGTTTGAGTCTGTCCCATCTCCCAATACAACAGGTCCCACACAGCCCCAATAACAAATAAGGATAAAGACACAAAGGTTACAGCACTTCACGTATGGTGCCAGCACGGATTAGAAATGTGATTGCAATGAAAACTCTCCCAAGGGGAAGTGGTACCCACTGCCGTCTGTTATCCCAAATGGGCGGATAGAGTGAGGCTTGAGTGCCTCACGGGTTCTGTCTGGCAATAGGCTGCCCCAGTCCAGTTTTGACACAGATGAGTCAGTATTCCCGAGAATTTAGAGGAAGTTCACCCCACTGTCACAGCGGCGAACGGAAACTGCAAGTAAAACGGTTAAAAAAGAAGCAAAAGAAGTAGGACATTTTGAGTGGAGACAGTTGGGAAGAAAGTGGGGCCCCAATCCTAGATAAGATAACTGATCTTATCCACTGCCCTTGACAATTGAAAAGACAACAGGAAAAACGTAACAAACAACGTATACATAAGCGGACAGAAAAAAGGACGAGACCAAAACTAGTACCCTACACACTCAGGTTCAACTCCATCCCTCCGAATCACTGCAGCACAAGTTTTAAGTGGGTGACTCCACCTCAGTGAAGGACTCCCTTCTCAAGGGGTCTGGGGACATCTCTCCCAGGACCCAGTTGGCTGTCTTATAGCTCGTCTGCAAAAGCATGTTGCCAACTAAACCCAGTCCTTCAGGACACACACTGGTACACAGATACAATCAGATAGACAGATGCACCCACTTACTGGCCCGCCTTCAACTCTTATGATTCAGGGGACCTGGGTCTGGGGGTATCCCTGACAAACCCCCAGGAAATGTTGTTCCCGCTTTTGAGACCCCAAAGACCATCGGAGACCATAATCAATGCAGAAGCAAAAGAGTCCTTTAGTACAAGCTCGAGCCTGGTCCTCTGCTCACATAGGTTACACAAGAAGGCCCTAACCTCTTTTTTCTCACAGCTTTTATAATACAAAGTGAGCAAGCAAGGGTCTTTGATCTGCTTCTCTTAGGTTTTTTCTCCCAGCTTTTCCCGCTTCACTGATGATCAGCTGACTCATACTGCAGTTATCAACGAGCTCCAAGCTTTTATGAGACTCAAGGACCACCTTAAAATTAGAGTCACTCTGTCTGGCTCTTCACTTTCAGTACTATTGTTTATTCATTTATTGTTTTAATCAATACATTCTACTAATTTAATTCCACCAATGAATTCTATGGATTTATGTTACAGTTTGAAGATATGGCATGAGTTAAATTTAAAAATAGATTTCTTCGGGGCTGGGAAGGTGGCTCAGTGGTAGAGCGCTTGCCTTGCATGCTCAAGACCCTGGGTTCTATTCCTCAGCACCACATAAGCAAACAGAAAAAAGCCGGAAGTGGCGCTGTGGCTCAAGTGGTAGAGCGCTAGCCTTGAGCTGAAGAGCTGAGGGACAGCGCCCAGGCCCAGAGTTCAGGCCCCACGACCAAAAAAAAAATAGATTTCTTCTATCTCCTTGGTAGATTGTACATTTTATCTTTTTTGAATGCTGCACTGTATCTCTAGTAATAAATCCTTTAATGTCTTCTTTATCTGATACTATTAAAGCTACAAAGCTTTCTTCTGTATAAGACTATAAATGTCTTATTATACTCTTGAAAAAGAATGAAGCAAGATTCTTGCTTCTCATCATATTCAAATGTTAGAATAATCAACATTCTTCATATTTGATCTGAAACTGTAACTTTTAGAAGAAAACCTAAGTGTAAATTCTTTATGACTTTGAGTATAACACCTATAGCTCAAGCAACTATAAAAACAGTTAGATTAGAAGTCATTGAAGTGTAAAACTCTACTGGTCAAAAAGATAACTCATAGAAGAAACTGTTTTCAAATCATCTATTTCATAGTTGTAATAAATTGACTACATAAGAAATGTCTTAAACTCAGTACTAAGAAGATTTTTATATTAAATGGTCTAAATACTTGAATCATCTCTATTATAGGAATATAAATGGCCAGTGACATGTGAGAGATGCTCCATCTTACTAATCTTACTAATCAAGAAAATGGAAGTTAGAGAAACGTGATAACAAATGAAGATGTAGGGGAACTGGCATCCTCTTATTTTGCTGACAAATACAAGATGTGGAAGCTACTTTGCAGAACTCTGAAATTCCTCAAATTTCTCAAAAGTTAAAGATATCCCACATGTATACCACTAATGAACTAAAACCATCTCAGATAAAATTTGAACACAAATAGCTTCGAAACTACGGTAAGTGGAAAAGCCAGATACAAATTGTCGCATATTTTGTTATTCCATTTATTTAAATTATTTAGATGAAGCAAATCAAGAGACAAAAAGCAGGTAAGTGGATGTTAGGGGCTGCTGTAGGGAGAAGTGATGGGAATAAATCTTAAGGGGGCATGAACTTGTTTTTATAATTAGTGATAAAAGTTCTAAAAATATGTTTTTACAGATTTGTAAGAATACTAATACTGTTGAATGGTACACTTTAAAATGTTTAGTTCTATGCTATGTGAATTATAACTCAAAAAAGGTAAACCATTTAACTGTTTTTATAGGTAAGAACAAAGTTTTCTGTTTCTTTTCTTTCTTTTTTGTTTTGTTTTGAAACTTGGGTTGCAACAGCAAAAAGAGATGGTTTATTGTACACATGTCACATTTGACCTCAACTGTGAACAGAACTAGTACAGAATGTCACAGGTCCAGGGCACAGGGCCATCAGGGGATGCTTGGTCATGAGCAAAGTGGGTGTCTTTCAAAGATGGTCTTTGTGATGGAAGTTCTAGATGCACTGGGAAATAGTAGACAGGAGCATGCAGTCCAACAACTCATGTCAGAGTCCCCACCTCTGGCATTTCTTATTTCTTCTCCTCTGGCCATGATGGGTGCACAAGCTGGTTCACTTAGACCTCTGCCTCATCTTTCTTCTTTTGTGCTTCAACCTGTCCTCCACTTGGCTCTCATGGTGTGGTGGTTTCTAGGAAGATGGTGCTAAGGCTGAGAGTAAAGCTTTCTTCAGTGTAAATATTGACTGGTAGAAAACAGAGAGCGTTTTCAGATTTATGGGAATTGTCTCACATCTTAGTTTGGATGGTTATATGGTTATATATCTATCAAATAATGGAACATAGAAACAGGAAGATTGAAGTTTGAGCCAGCCTGGGAGAATGTTAGTGAGACCTAATCTCAGAAACAAGTTGAGTATGGTGGAACATGCCTGTAGGAAGGGGAGAATTGTGATTCAAGGCCAGCCCAAAGTTAGCTGTCCAAAAAACAATCTTAAAACAAAATACTGAGGATGTGGCTCTAGTGGTAGAGTGTTTGCTTAGCAAATTCAAGGCCTTGAGTTCTATCTGTAGTAACACAAAATACATATTATAGTATACTGACAGTGATTTGTTTGCCTGAAAATTAGTGATGTTGACCTTTTCTTTTTTTCATTTTTTTCCAGCTATTCATGTGTCTTTTGGGAAATTCTAGTTAGATATATTGCCCTACTCTGTTTTCCTTGAGATAAGGTTTTGCTATGACACTTACTCTGGCCTGGACCTTGCTACATAACTCAGGTTGGCCTTGATCTTGTGATTCTTGTGCCTCAGGCTCTGAAATCCTGGGATTTCAGGAATGTTCCCTCATACCTGGTTTTATCGCTTATTTTTAAAATTATTAGTTTTATTTTTGCCATTGAGTTTTGTTCCTTACATATTTAGGATATTAAGCCCTTGCTAGATGTAAAGTTTGTAAAAATGTTCTCCCTTTCTGAAAACTGTATTTTCATTTTGTTGTTTCCATTGCCAAGCAGAAGTCTTTTAGTTAGATGTAGTCCCATTTGTTTGCTTTTTCTTTTATGTTCTGTGCTGTTGCGCTCTTATCTAAGAATTCCTTTCCCTTTCCAAAGTCATGAAATGTTTCCTCTGTTTTATTCTAGATGTTTTATAGTTGTAGGCCTAACATTTAAGTCTTTAATCTATTTTGAGTTGATTTTTATAACAACAGAGATAGAAATCTAGTTTCATTCTTTGGCATGTGAATAGCCAATTATCCCTGCACCATTTGTTGAAAACAATTGTCTTTTCTCCAATGTGTATTCTTTGCATATTTGTAAAAAAAATCAGTTGGTGATAGATGTATGGGTTTACTTCTATTTTCTGTTCCATTTCATTAGCCTATGTATCTGTTTTGGCAACAAAACATTTTGTTTATTCTAGCTATAAAGTGTGTTTTGAAGTCAAGTAATGTATTATCTCCTGCTCTGTTCTTTTTTTGCTCTAGAGTCCTTTGACTATTTTTTTTTTGTAGTTACATAGAAATCCTAGGGTTGTTTTTTCTTATTTTGTGAAGAATATCTTTGGTAGTTTGACAGACATTGCATTGTATACTATGGACATTTTAATAGTATTGACTCTTCCATTTCATGAACATAGTGTTATTCTTGTGTGTGTATGTGTGTGTCTTGAGTTTTTTTAAGTAAATTTTGTTTAACTATAGTTATCTGATTTTGCTTTCATTTCAAAATACAAATAAGCACATTATGTATAATCCAAAACTTGGTAGAGGACAAAGGATGTGGGGTGAGGAACAGCTGCAAGTTTGAGGAGCTTTGTGTGCTAGGGGCACAGAAGTACAAGACTGAGTCTCCTGGTTAAGCAGGAGACATGTTATATGCAGGTAGGCATGTTTAGAATTTGTATTCAACAGCACTATGAATCTTTCTGTTTTCTCTCAGCATTTGAAATAATAACTATTAAGAGATTAAGGCTTTTTCCTTTTCTTTCTTATACCAAGGGAAATGATTAAAATCCACAGTTGTATAACTGCAGTTGATAATAGCTGTTTCTCTTTCCCAGACATTCAGGATGGAAGGACTCTGTACCACATTTGTCACTTGGCCATTCAACAATGTTGAGACAATAAAGTTAAGTTACTAGGTCATTTTCAGAATTTACACTTTGTTTTCAGAGTATCTGCTGGAAACTTGGGTAGAGTCAGGATGCCCTCCTGTCCTTCTCCAGAGTTGTGGTCACTTAGAAGCCTTTGGTCTTACTTACAGTTCAAATGAAGCTAGAGGAGGAAGAATAAAGCTCCAAAGGACCTCTCCATTCCTCTTGCCACTGAAATCACCAGTGATCTACAACTTCCTGGAAATAGAGTATATTCTATTTTCAATGTGTGACTGTTCTTTCTGATCCTATTAGCCAATAGGAGATATATTCTTCTCTAACCACAAATTAGTAGATTAAACTGAGAGAGCCTCCTTTTCTTTATGTGTGAAAATGAAATGCTGCCATCTTGTGTGAGAATCTCTGGTTGCACTTGGGCTGAGCTCACTTATTCTCTTTGGAAGGAAAGCTGTGTTTCCCCAAAGAGCACCTCATTTTACAAGTAGAAACAAACATTTCTAGTGATTGTATTGTGTATATTACCTTTAAAATTTCTTTTCTATGAACTTCTATATAGATCTGGGGATCTTATGTAAGGAAAAAATTCCAGCAGTATAAGAACATAACTAGAGATTAAGAACCAGCTCAGATAAGAACAGAAATGTTGGTGTCCACTGATGCCATCAGTAGACATCAGTCTAGAACCAAGTAGTCATTTTATATAGAAGTCTCCTCTATTGTTATTTTTAAGATACATTTGTATTCTAGGATAAACTTTGTTGGAGCTAAGCTTCAGTATTACTGAGAAATATTCCTACTGTCAGTGTGTCCTCCTAAATTTTAAGATAAAACATATTGGATAGGAAGGCTTGAGAAACCTGAGAGACACAACACATATGAAAGAACCAGGGTTAAATAATTACCACAAAGAAGATGTATCACTATGAATTGGTCACCCCAGCCTCATTCATGGGAAAGTGTGGGAGACAATGGTTATTTTAATAGTATTCAGATTCTTTATTTTAATATTTGTGTTTGAAGAGGGGAGAGTGCAAAGTCTTCAGAGACTCATTTCTCTCAAGTACCATGATACTAGACCCAAGAACAACTGGATCTCTTACTTTTATGAGACATTGTGGATCCAGCAAGAAAAACTCATAGTTAGAGAAAAGAAACATTGTGCTGTCTTTGATTTCACCTTTCTTATTGACTCTAGCAGCTCAGCACCATTCAATTAGACAGTAGCAGAGACCATGGCTTAAAGATTTGTATATGGCAGCACTCCTGGGCCATTCTGCTTTTATTCTTTTTATTTATTTATTTATTTATTTTTGTCGGTCGTGGGGCTTGAACTCTGGGCCTGGGCACTGTCCCTCAGCTCTTCAGCTCAAGGCGAGCGTTCTACCACTTGAGCTACAGCACCACTTCCAGTTTTCTGGTGGGTTTATTGGAGATAGGAGTCTCACAGTCTCTCCTGCCCGGGCTGGCTTTGAACCGCGATCCTCAGATCTCAGCCTCCTGAGTAGCTAGGATTACAGGCTTGAGCCACCAGCGCCCGGCTTCATTCTGCTTTTAAATAAGTTTATCTTTCAGATGCCATTGCTTGTGCTGTTGTTTGTTTCTCCATATTTTTATGAGCATCCATTAGTGTATAAATTATTTTGATATATCCACATAATGCATACAATATTCCTTGCCACCTTCTCTGTCAATTTCCCTCATTCCCTCTCCTCACTTCTCAAACCATCTCAATAAACTTCATTGCTCATTTTCCACACACGTACGTAAAGTATTTTGCCATTTCCAATCAAAATTTATAAAGATTGCTACTTTCATGTTCTATCAGTAGGTATAAATCTCCTCTGGGTAAATTTAGGACTGCTCATGTTGAATTTTGTATTCTTTCCTTTTAATAAAGTTAACTTAATTGTCCTGTCATAATATTCAATTTAAATACATGAAAATGAAAGTAGGTAACTTGAAGGGATGAGTGGAGTTGAGATAGATGGTGGGGAGAGAATGCTGGAAAGGATGACTGATCAGGATGTATTATACTAATATATTGTCTTGTTGAATTGAAATGCCTTTGTACAGCTACTTAAATACAATAAATTAAAAAGAAATGAAAATAGAGAAGAGCTAAAGCAGTTTTACTTATTCAGTTCTCATAAATGGAAGTATTTCAAAAGCAAGCACACATAAAAGGTTAATGGGAAAGGCTTCCTTCTAGCAAGGAAAGGAATTTAATTGGCATGTAAACTTCATATTACAATCCCATCTCTAGTTCCTTGATATCATCAATTTAAAAAAAGCACTTTAGGGTATGATTTATGGTTAGTGGAAAAAAGTGAGTATCATAAGATGTGAAGATATGAAGAATTTACCAATAATCCAGTATACCAGAAATAATTAGAAAGATATTGGAAGAGATCATTTCATGAAACCTTGGAACAATAGATGTGCTTTATTCCCTGAAAGACATACATCTAACTATTTTCTGAAGAAGCAATATTTAAAATTGGACTATTTATTCAAATTCACTCACCTATTGACTGGTGTTTCTCCATGTCTGTGATCCTCCAAAGGGGAAGATATATTTTAGATGTTTTTGTACACCAAATACACAATGGACTTTGATGGAAGAGTCTATAGATCTTTTTTTTTAATGGACAAGTTCAATATGTTTCTGAATGAATACTCCTACTGGAGCTGTGACAGATCACATCTCAGACAGACACATCTTATTTCTTTGTCTGTTCTTTCCTCCTTTATTGAGTCTATACCCTTGGCATTTGATATACTAGCTCTCATGCTTTGAAATACATCACTTCTGTCTATAGGATGATAAAACTCTTTCAGGAGTTTTTAATGCCTTAAAATGTATTAAATATCAATGAGGTTTTTGTGTATTGGAGTTATTACTAGCTTTAAAAGACAGAGTAAGCATTGTATCATGGAAAAGATATGTTAGGTTAAAAACTGTCATTATTTCAATTCAGGTTTCTTTTCTCTCTAGGATTCATATAAATGTCTGCAGAAGCACATGTAGTAACTACTTTAGAAGCTAATCTTTCTTTGATAGTCTAATCTATCCAAGGAATTAAAGAGTATGCCCCTTAGTAGAACATATTTACATCTATTCCTTGTGAAGCTATAACAGCATTGATATGGTAAAAATATTTATATCTTGTTTAAGTTTTAGTTTTCTAAATGTGGAGTCTTCAAATTAATGTGTCTTGTTTGAACCATCTACCTGCCATAATAAAGCTCCCATCTCTCTCTAATCTCCAACTTTTCCTTTAATATAAAAACTGAGAATATTCATTATTCTTCAATGTATAACTTTGAGGAAGTCAGCTTACATTGCTCCAGAAATTTACTTTTGGAAGAGTATACTTTAAATTCTAAAGAATACCAAGTATGTTAACAGAGTATTTTTTGTATTATATTTTTAGTATGCTTCCAGAGTGACATTTATGTTGATATGCCAAATAATGCAAACAGATATCTTTGTTTACTCTTTTTATTCAACAGTTCAGAAAAGTTGTATGTAAAGCTGCTCCCAAAGAACATGCCTCCAAAAAAAACCACATTTGATGGATGTCCCAAATTAGGCACATAGACATTATTATAATTATTATTTTGCCAGCATTCAGTGTTCTTCTATGGATGGACAGTTTAAGCAGAAGCAGGGCAGTTTGGACTGCAGATTTTAGCAATGTACATGGAATCAGAACTCTATCCATCTTCGACTACATCTAAAATTGAAATACCGGGCTTAGAAATACAGTTCGTTTGTCAGTATCTTTTTAGACCATGGAAGCACTGCAAATCCCATTACCATTGTAAATCACAAATCACAATTGAAATGCCTCCTTCCTATTAAGGCACAGAGGGACACTGTTTTACGTTTTGCTGGTTGTATTTGATTTCTATTGTTTTCTAAGAATTTTTAAAAAGTTGAACTATTTTTTAAAGTCTCATAGAATTGGATCTTTATTGGGTCTTTGCAAAATAGAGAAACAAGTATGTTCCTGAAGGCATCTTTCTGTGGCTTTGGCTCGGTTGTAGGTTGTAGGAGTACATTTGGATCAACAAAGTAAACCTACAAAGAACATTGCAAGACTGAAGACTTAGATAGATGCAGTTTACTCTGGTGCATCTTGGCTCTTTCTGGCATCTTTAAAATGTAGTTTGCCCATTGCAACAATGATACTCACAAGACACTATGTTGGAAATGAACTTTACAACTTAGGGGGTAGGGGAAGAATGGGGGAGGCGGGAGAGGGAAGGGATAGTAGGAGAAAAAGGAGTGGGTAACAATGTTTGACAATAAATGTACTCATTACCTTACTCATTTATCTGTAACCCCTCATTACAACATCTTTACAATAGAAGGTAGCTTGACAATTTGTTGGGTGAAGTTTTAGGGAGCCAAGCCTTATACTCCACTAGGGTCATGCACAACACACTGCAACTTTAATTGGAAATTGTTATATTAGCAAAAATCTGGAACAGGCTTGATTTCCAGGTTTGTTTTTTTTTTTTTACTGATATATGTAAATACTATCATAGCATAATTTAGATGCCTATCCTATCTTTACATTGTTGAAGAAATAGAAAGTGGTTTTCCTTATGGCTACAATAAAACTGCATTAATATTGAAATTGTTATCATACATAATTTTATCAGCAGCAAATGCTATATAAATCACAAATAAATGAAAAATTCCTGTCCTTATACCATATGAAAATCATGCTTGAATAGCCAAATTGATGTTTTCTACCCTGACTAAAGGAAATCACATAAATCATTGTATCCCAGTTTGACTGCTGTTTTAATAAGAAACTCTCTATTTGACCAGCATAAATTTTTCACAGTGCTTCTATTTTCAGTATTTTCATCAACAGAAAAAAAGAACAGTTAGTTTGTGTTTTAATATGATGATAGATAGTTGACAATATTTGTGCTCCTGTAGATTTTTTCCATTTATCTAATCAAGTTATTCTAATATGCATATCTTAAATGATTTAAAAGAGTCCCATATTTTAAAAAAGAAAACAAAATTGCATTTGATGATGAGATTATGATTCTATGAGAATCCAGGTGAAATGTCTAAATTTTTTTTCTTCAGCTTGACCAAAAGATTATTAGGAGAAAGGTTTTGTAAGCCAAATAAAGAACAGAGGATTTCTCTTAAGTAATTGGAATAAACTGAATGGCTGGTTATATGCAGGGTATAAGGTTTTGTTGAATGTACAAATGATCAACTAAACTGAGAGTAATTATTCAACAAATGTGACCACCTCTGAGTACAGATAGATTAAATTTCAGGAAAAATATCTCAAAATTATCTAGAAATAATGATAATGGGGAAAGAGAAGATACTTTTTATATTGTTCTTGGTTCTGGAAAGCTGTCAACTCCTTAGGTGATGGCATAAGATTGAGAGAAATTCAAGGGTCAAATGTTCTACCAGGTCTGCAGCACATGTCTATTTAGCCTCCTTAGCAGAGGACTAACATGGGATTAGACTAGCATGGGTCCAAAAGCGAGAAAAGTTATTCATCACTAATCCCAAATACTTGTCCTATATACTGGACACGAATAATTGGGAAGTTGATGCTAAAAATTTGTGGTTTAAAAGTAATAGCCTGATTTCTGGTGCTTCCTTTAAACCAGTCAGGTGCTTATAAGATCAGCTTAAGATCTTAGCATTTATAGTGATGTTTCCTCACATACATATATAAGTAAAGCTTAAGTAAAACTTGTGATGGGCACAAGCTGCAGGAAGATGTCTATCCACAGACTCAGAAGCATGAACAAGAGAATTAGAGGGTCTGATAAGCTAACTTGGAATTGATAAGGGTTATAGTACATTGGGCCATGTAGAACATGTAGAACATGGTCTAATGTACTGAGTCTGTAATTTCAGCTATAATCTCTATATAATCCAATATACTCAAATCTATAATCTCAGCTAAGTTTGTAATTCTCTGGCCAGTCCTAAGACATTACAGTATAAGAACCTGTATTTTATACGCTTTTATTTTTTACAAATATCTTTCATATGATCCAGATAAATTGGATTAAGCAGGTCTAAAATCTATGACAATCAAAATTTGTTTTATGAGAAAGAGTCTAGTTCAAGCTCACTTCAAACTTGTTACATAGCTTAGGTTGTCATTGAACTCATGATTCTCCTGTCTCTATCTCTAAAGTATTGGGGTTTCAGGCATGTACCATCACATTGGCTCAAGAATAGATTTAAAATACTATTCTTCACACATTTATCATACTGCATGGAAGGAAACAGAAATATGATGTGAGAAGTGGTCTTGTTTGATTTCTAAGCCAATTGTGAAGAAGTGGTTGCCAGAATGAATTCAGTAACTTCCTTTCTAGATCTTGTCTTATGTACCTTAACCACTAGCTGCTAAGAAGTGGTTGGGAAATATTTGCAAGTTTTCCTTGAGAATACGGCAGTAGACTTGAACTGAGTTTGGCTATTTTTGTAAACCTCTTCTATCATTTTTTTGCCACAATAGACAAAAAAGTTTCTTGGCTATGATGAGAAGTTGGAGGTTGTAATGGCTACCTGGAAGCTCAAAGGCATTGATACATGCTTTTGCCTCCTAAGAGAAGAGGAAAATAATGTCTCCATTTTGAGGCATTCTGTACCAATGCAATATATAACATGCAGTCTTTTTCTTATATAAATAGCCCAGCTCCATAGTCCCATCCTGTCTAGGTAACTGTTGGTTGTGAATGAGTGACTTCCTGGGACATGCTGGAACCTGTACAAGAAGAAATAAAAAGATGGATACCCTGTCCTCAAAAGCTTTTGGGGGCAGTTGTTAAGCTTTTGGTTAAAAGGATCAAAATCTGGTGCCTTTTACCTTTCTTCATTTTATCTCTGAGTGTTGCCACATTTTCCTCCTATTTTTTGTCCCTGCTGCCCTCCCTACTATCATCTGCCAATCTTAGGTGGGTATCAGATTCATTATCAGCTATGTCCCTAAAAGGAAGACGGGCTGTCAGTGCCCATGATGTGCTGGGAAGTGTTATGTTGCCATCTCTGTCTCTAGGAAAAGTGTTCCTGCTCTAAGCCCAGGGCTCAGTCTTATTTAGTTTTGTGTAAAACTCCATTTAGAAGGATTAGTATGGGCAATACAAATTTCTTAGAACAGAAAATTGGTTCTGTGGGGGAAGGGGAAGAGATGTCAAATCAAGTCTCTTTCATAGTTGCATGAATTAAATTGAGCTATGAGTTCATGATGGCTGTTCAGTAATGTCCTAGTGATTTTTTGGGGGCCATGGTACCTTATTCTCAGATTTAGACTGATAATCAGCTTAAAGGAAAATATTTAACTTTAAAGTTAAATTGAAACACAGATGTGTCTCTATTATTATCTTATACACAAGATTTAGTTATACTGAACACTGTCATTATTTTTTATCTCCTTTTGCCCTAGATCTCCTTTTCCCCTCAAAGCCCATTTCCTCTTCTGATTATCTTAAAATTTTAATTATCCTGTGTGATCTAGGATGCTTCATTTGATTCAGACAAAAGAACTTTTCCATTCTATTCAATTTTATTTGCCTTGGTCTCTGCTATAATGGAGAATCACTTCTGCAATGATATATGCCATGATTCAGTGGGTAGGCAAACCATGAGTTAAGAAGTTACCTTTTTAGTTGATGTTAGGCGAAATGAACCCCAAGATAAATATTCAAATGTTTTTTCTTTCATGTGATTGTTTCTAACATATTTATAAGATGATTTCTTTGTTGCTTTGTATGTCCCTTCTGCACGGTATCACCCCTGCTTTCACTGTATTTGATATTGGTATACTTTGTGGAGGGGAAGGGAAAAAGCAAATTGTTTAAATAGGGATACAGGTGGACCCCTTACAACAATGAGATATTATGTAGAAAAACGAACTTTACAACTTTAGGGGGGGATAGTGAGGGGGGGTGGGAGTTGGGAAGAGATAAGAAGGGGAAACAGAGGAAGAGGCAACAATGCTTGATAAGAAATGTACTCATTATCTTGCCCATGTAATTGTAACCCCTCTGTACAGTATTTTCACAATAATAAAAAAAAAAGAAGTTACCTTTTTGCCTTAGTATGGCCTTGTTTGTTTATCGAAGCATTATTTACCATAGCTAAGATATGGAACCAACCCAGATGCACCTCAGAAGATGAATGGATCAAGAAAATATGGTATATGAAGGATTGACCCTCATCCTATTGTCCCAGGCCCATACAGATGTCAGGCAAAATCCCAGGTATGTGTGAATTTGTTTGAAGTGCAGGCAGGGCAATCCACTTAAGCCCAGCTGTAAACATCCCATTGTGGGTCTAACTGAAATGCCCCCACCTTCCTTGACCTAGTTGCTTTTTCATTAACCTCTGCCTCCTTGCTTGGACCTCCTATAAAACCCCAGCTCCTGTCCCAACTCTCAGGCACAACCTCCAAATCCGCCCCTCATTGTTCCTCAATAAACAGTCCTTGCCTATTGATAATCGAGTCCAGCCTATTCTTTTTCCATTCTCCTCTATTTTCCTAACAGTATGTATATATATATATATATATATATATATATATATATATATATATATATATATATATATATATATGAATGGCATTGGCCCATTTGTTAGGAAATGGAAAGACTAGGAAAAATTTATGTTAAGTAAGCCAGGCCCAAAGAAACATAGGTCCCATGGTTTCCCTTATTTGCAATAACTAGTACATGCGGAGGACAAACAGAAAAGGCCAAAAGTTATGCACATATGACCATATAAGATGATGTTAAGTGAAATAAACCCCAAGAGAGGGGTTCATATCTTTTATCTTTCTTGCTATTGTTTCTAATGTATAATGTACGTGTGTTTTTTTTTTGTTGCTTTGTATGTTCCTTCCCCATGGTATAACCCCTGTTTTCACTATATTTGATGTCAGTGCCCTGCATCTGTATATGCACTTCTCTAATTTGGGGAGGGGAAAAAAGCAAAATGCTTAAATAAGGATACAGGTTGACTCATTGTAACAATGAGATGTACAAAACACTATGTTAAAAATGAACTTTACAACTTCAGTTGGGGGCGGGATAGTTGTGGAGGTGGGAGGGAAGGGATGGTAGGGGGAAAACAAAGGAGGAAGCAACAATGCTCAATAGAAAATGTACTCATTGCCTTGCTCATGTAACTGTAACCCCTCTGTACAGCATTTTTACAATAAAAAATACAAAAAATGAAATAAGTTACCTTTTGCTTAACTTCATCTCCACCTCTTCATACTGCTCAGTTAAAGAACAAAAAAAAATCTAGAGCTACTCCATCATGTTGTGTAACTAACTCATGCTTACTTGGAGGGACCACTGTTATAATTAACTTGAGTTAACTATAAAAATATTCACTAAAATTCTCCAGCAATTTACCATGTTCTAGAAATTTTATGCATACAGTGTTACTTATCTTAACTTTGTGGGAAGGGACAATCTTGTGCGAGATAATTGTTCATTATTCTGCATTTTATAGTGAGGAAGTAAGGTCACAGAAACTCACTCAACATCACAGAACCGGGAAACAAAGGATTCAGGATGTGATGGACCTCTAGCACACAATGTTAATCACTACACACTACCTTTCATTACCTCTTTATCAATTTCTGCCCTCCTTTCATATTTTTCCAGATTAAAGTAGAAGTGTTAGGTATTTAAATAGGTAGGTTTAATTAGGTAGCCAGTAAAGAGAACATCATGTGCTTTCAGGCAGAAAAAGAAGTTTATTTTACCACACTGCTTGCCCCCAACATTCAAGGTGGAGACCAAAAGGGAGGTCTGAGGTCTGAACTGGGTTTAAGTAGGGAAGGGGAGGGGAGAAGGTGTGTCCAGGTAGGGAAGGTGTGGCCACACTGGATGTGGTGTGACCTCAGGGCCTGGGACCTTCCCCTGGTCCAATGGAAAGCATGACTAGGGGCAGCCAGGATGTGACCTCCAGGTGACACATGTATTAGGTAGACACTTTGCCAAGAGGAGGGAGAAGTCTGCCTCACCTTCTCAGGGAGAACTTTACCAGAAGAATTTGCTTTGATCGAACTAAAGGCATTGTTACAGATTATCATGAGATCTAGAACCTAACCACATTCAATTTTATTTTTCAGATCAGGTATATTGAATGTAATTTACAAGGAACAATACATCACATTTCAGGTGCATTTAAAGTGTGTAGCCATCACTCTAATTAATGCGTAGAATATTTCTTATCATACAACAGGTTTATTTGTGACCCACTCCAATCAATATCCTATTTAATCCCCAACCTTTGACATTAGTGATCAATCTGATTTAGTCATTATAGAGCAATTTCCTTTCTCAAGAATTTTATGCATAGAAAGTGATATGCTAGATACTCTTTTATGTTTTGGTTCCCCCCCATACCCTGAGTTATATTTTTAAAAGCTCCTTTATGTTGATTGATGGATTATTTCTTTTTGTTGCTGATTGATATTTAGTTTTATATTTATTCATTTAGAAATTCCTTTTTTTCCTGCCATCTTCAGTCTATTGAGCCCACTCCATGAATCTTTAACTTAAGGCATTACAATAGTCAGATCCAAAATTTCTATTTGTTTATTTTTATGGTTCTATTTCTCTACTGCGATTTTATTTCTACTTAGTTATTAAGAACATATTTTCCTTTTTTTGCACATATTTGTTACAGATGCTTTTATCTCTAAATTCAATGCCAGCTCAATGTTATTTTCTATTTATTTTTTTCCTTGACTACATCTTGTATCTTTCTACAAGTTTTGATTGTGTAATGAATATCAAAGGTTACAATTCCATTTGTGTATTTTACCTTCTTTATGAAGAAATATTTCTCTTGGTCATCTTAAAATTTTTACCATTAAATCAATTAGTCAAAACTTGCCTTATACTTACTGTATCCCAGTGTTCTGTTGGATTTAGTATAGGGGAGCAACTGAGGAAAGATCTTGACTATTGCATATTTGGGCAGAAAATAGGAGTCCTGTTGTTGTAAGTATCTCAGTCACAAGAAAACAAAGAAGCCACACTTTGAGAGGTCAAATTTTAGTCTTTATTGGAGAGCTGGTGTCTTCAGATGGATTCCTGTCTCAAAGACATAGAGCCCAGTACATAGCTTAAACAAAGATTTTAAAGATAAAAAACACATGCTTGGGGTAGAGACAAGCTTTAACAAAAGTAGACCTTATTTGGAAGAAGCTCAGGTCCCAGAACCTTTCCATTTAGGGGTATATGTCTCAAACCTTCCACATAGGGAGACAGCCTCAGAGGCAAGTGAATGAAACCAGGTAGGGAGAAGGTCAGCATTCCTAAGGCTAAATGGCATGACATCGGCAATTCAATGAATGGCTTTTCTTACCTCTAGATTTTTCAGGGCTGTAGTGGAAAGCCCCCTCCACCCAGCAAAGCACCAGGATGGCTGTGAGAAGTTACTTAGACTCAGCCTTCTCACTTCAGTGTCAAAAATTTAGAGTACCTTGTGAAAAGCTGAAATTAAATTGATCAAGTACAATAAGAAGTAGATACCAGTTTGAAATGGAAATGCTTCAGTCTAAGTTACCTATAATATAAGTAACCATCAAGAAATCCTACACACACACACACACACACACACACACACACACACACTTTCCAATTTTTCCCTCAGGTTTCTATTTTTTATGAACAAGCATCCTGAAACCTATGCCAGGTGAAGATCTGTGGTCTGGCTTCAGGTTTAAATGTATTCTTTAATAGCCTGCATACCACTGTCTGTACTCCATAAAAGTAGGTATCTGAGTGCCTTTGTTGAGAGGCTGGAACATACAAGTAGCTTTCTTGTTTGTCTTTATTAAATATGTTAGCGATGCTATAATTGGAAAGATTGAATCTCCAATGTGCTTTTGCCTATACTAGTGGACAGAATTTAGTCTGAATGTTGTAAGGTGAATCATCCCAGAAGCCACATTTAGGGAGATGGAATATTGGAGTCTATTACACAATTAGCAGTCTGCAGGCTGCCCATTGTTACAAAGGCCTGCAGCCCCCAAATATACAAAACATGGTCAGGAAATAGGCCAGAGAGGAAAGAAATAGCAAAAACAATACCACAAGCCAATTCAGTTCTGATGGAGAGCTGAATTGGAATACCATGATGACCAGAGATGAGCCAGGAGACAGGACCCAGGACAAGATCATGGAGACACACATAGCAGGCATCCTGGCACCTATGCTGTTCCAGACCTAACTAAGGTCAGGGTAGGGGATAGGGTCCCAGTACATTCCCAATTCCAGGCAATGGACTGACAGGTTCAGCAACCCATCAGTCATGTGCCAGCCCCTGTCTCCAGGTATCCAGGAACGCCTATGGGGAGGGGGGTCATCACCCTACCCTCCCAACCATGAAGACAAGATGCCAGACCTTAAATGGACATACTCATCAGAACTTTTCCATCTAGGGAAGATAGGCCTTAACCTTCCCTTTAGGGTATGCTTAGAGGCTACTCAGAGGCTGGTGATTCTAGCCATTTGGCAGCTAATCGATGCAGAATCCGAGCATTCAGCTTTCCTCAGGCAATGGCATCTGTACTTCTCTAAAGCAGGGCCCTCTTAGATCACCCTATTGAGCCAGGCACCTGTATTTTAAAGGATGGCTTGCCTCACGCCAAGTCTTGGGGCTGGGTGGATAGCTCCCATCTCTACCTAGGCATCAGGATGGCTCCTCTAGGTATCTGCATTTCAAAGGAAGGCTAGTCTCATATCTAGGTCTTGGAGCTAGGTGAAGAGCCCTCATCTCCAGCCTAAACACCAGGGTGGCTGCAAGAAATTATTTAGGCTCAGCCACCTTACTTCACCAAGATGTGCAGCTAACAGCATCTTCTCTTCTTGAATAGTCAAGAAGTTTTGGTTTTGGCTTTACAGACCTGGTTAGGAAGACAATTAAAAGGGAGAGAAAGTGGGAGAAAAATGAAGGAAGGGGAAACAAGTTTGACAAGAAATGCATTCACTACCTTCGGTATGCAACTGTAACCCTTCTGTAAATCACCTTAATAATAGTTTTTTTAAAATAGAGAGACAAAATGTGGAAATCCCAAAGAAATGCTCAATACAATAAAAGAAAAGGTGATTTTCCACCCCTCCTTTGTTCAGAAGATCCAGGCAGGTTTTGTTTTTGTTATCATTATTTTGGGTTTTTTTGTGCTAGTACTGAGCATTTTGATGGTTAATTAGAGATATGAGTCTTATGGACCTTTTCCCCCAATCTGGCTTTGTCCATGATCCTCAGATTTCAGCCTCCTGAGCAGTGAGGACTACAGGCATGAGCCACTAGTGCATGGCCCAGACAGCTTTTGAATCTCCTTTATAACTGGGACTGACCGTATTTTTTATACTTCCCTTGCTTCTGTAGGCTTAGCACTGGTCTCATTTTACTCTGTCTGATTAGCTGCCTATATAAAGAGCTAAACTATAAACTTTATAGACTTTTTTTTCCAGTCCTAGGCCTTGAACTCTGGGCCTGGGCTTTGTCCCTGAGCTCCTTTTGCTCATGGCTAGAAGTCTTGTCACTTGAGCCACATCACTACTTTTGACTTTTTCTGTGATTAATTGGAGATAAGTCTCATGGACTTTCCTGCCCAGGCTGTCTTTGAACTGTGATCCTCAGATCTCAGCCTCTTGAGTAGCTGGCACCCAGCTAAACTATAAACGTAGTAAAGAAGTAGTCACAGAATTTTTTCTCCAGTATATATATACTGTATATAGAACTTAGCATGTACTTAATGAATAATTGATTGATTAAACTCTAGAGCAATGTTAGCCCAACTATTATCTTTGTATTATTGATGAAGGTGTAAAATGCTGAAGCATTGATTTGTTTGGTAATAATGACATACTAAACCCAAGGCAAACTCAATGCCAGAAAGATGCTTCTTTTAGACATATCACATGCAAAGAGGATCTCTAGATGATTAAGAGTGAATGAAATGTGAAGGCTATGTCAATAGTGAGGAGCCTGAACAAAAATAATAAGCCTGAACAAAAATAGTAAGATATTCTGGGTAGCCATTGAAATAAATAGGAATCATAAATATGCTCCCTTATTGTGGTGTTCTATTATACAAAGACAGAGTTTATCTATTAGTAAAGGCAATTAGAGTGAAAAATGCTATTGTTACTAAGCCTTACAATTGATAAATCATTCCAAATATAACTGAAAATATGCTGACTCATCAACTTGGGCATTAGAAATAGTTTCCTTAAGAATAGAACTATATAATAAATAGCCTGATCCTTTATGTACATTTCCATACTTTTTTGAAATTGAAATGAAGTGATTCATCAAGACTGCATTTCTGAACTCCCTGTTAGAAGACAGTAACATCTTTCATATGCTCCTCTTTTTTTCTAGATTCTATGTCCACAGCTTTGAATTTAGGTATAGGTTCTAGATGCTTATGAACAGTTAATACCTATAGTAGAGTTAAACTGAATCTCATTGGATGCTGGTGGCTTGCACCTAAAAACCTAGTTACTCAGGAGGCTGAGATCTAAGAATCCTGGTTTAAAGTCAGATTGAGCAGAAGTGTCTGTGAGACTCTTATCTCTAATTAACCACCAAAAGCCAGAAGTGTGGATTTGGTTCAATTTTGTTAGAGTGCCAACCCTGAGTAGAAAAGCCAAGTGAGAGTGTAAAGATTTAAGCTGTAATACAGGCACGCACACAAACACACACACACACACACACACACACACACACACACACCAAGAAGAAACTGAGTCTCATAATAATAATGCACACCTGTAAGGCAAGCACTGAGTGAAGGTGATCTGTGCTGAGGCCAGCCTGGACTGGACTGTTTAAAGAAAATGAAATTCTAAGTACAAAGAGCAATACTAATGTTCAATATTCTTTCTTCTTTTTCATTCTTCTTTACATGCATTGCAAAAAGAATCTTGTAAACTTTTCTTCCTATAACAAAGTAAGCTATTAAAAGAGTAGAAGAAATATTCTGTGTGAGAATGGTGGTATCTTACTCCCGGGTGTGAAGAAATCAAAGAATCTCATCTATACCCACCTCACAACTTCATATCTATGTTCAAAATAAAATAAAAGAGAAAAAAGTCTAAGGATTTACTTTTTAGTTATATCATTTCAAAAAAGTCCCGAGATGAATCAAGCTAAGAAAAGCAATATGCTTATTCTATTCTGCCCAGAAATCTTGGATGTTGGTGGCTTGGACCTAAAAACCTAGCTACTCAGGAGGCTGAGATCTAAGAATCCTGGCTCAAAGTCAGATTGAGCAGAAAAGTCTGTGAGACTCTTATCTCCAATTAACCACCAAAAAGCTAGAGTGTGGATTTGGTTCAATTGTTAGAGTGCCAACCCTGAGTAGAAAAGCATTGTAGAAGTCATTGAAGAAGTCATTGTCTAGATGAAGCCACAAGCAATGAGATTTCCAGATTTCTTCTTTTCTTTTGTTTTGTTCTTTTCTTTCTTTCTTTTTCTTTCTTTCTTTCTTTCTTTCTTTCTTTCTTTCTTTCTTTCTTTCTTTCTTTCTTCTTTCTTTCTTTCTTTCTTTCTTCCTTCCTTTCTTTCTTCCTTCCTTCCTTTCTTCCTTCCTTCCTTCCTTTCTGTCTTTCTTTTTCTTTTTTCTGTCTTGGGGCTTGAGCTCCGGGCCTGGGTGCTGTCACTGAGCTTTTGTGCTCAAGACTAACTCTCTACCACTTGAGCCACAGCTCCATTACTTTTTTTGTGGTTAATTGAAGAGAAGAGTCTTTTGAGTTTTATCACCTGGGCTGGCTTGGAACCATGATCCTCAGATTTCAGTCTCTTGAGTAGCTAGAAATTTTTAATGGTCTTTAATTGCAAATACCTTTAGCTTCAGAAGAATCACAAGGCCTAGTTTCAACCATTTATCTGAAAACATGACACAAATAAAACTATCATTTCAGGCTTTTGTGGTTTGTGAATGATAAGGCTCTTCTATCAGTCAATGATGAAAAAATGCACAGTAGGAATCACAAGAGTGATTTAAAATGTGCTTATGCCTTGTTAATAGCTTCTGCTAGGAGGCAACATACTGGTAGTTCAGGGTAGGGGCGAAGTTTTTTTTGGGGGGGGTCCGATTGTGGGGCCTGAACTCTGGGCCTGGGCGCTGTCCCTCAGCTCTTCAGCTCAAGGTAAGCACTCTACCACTTGAGCCACAGTGCCACTTCTGGCTTTTTTCTTTTTGCTTATGTGGTGCTGAGGAATCGAACCCAGGACCTCATGCAAGCAAGGCAAGCGCTCTACCACTGAGCCACCATCCCAGCCTTAGGGGTGAAGTTTTTATGATCAGGTTGTTAGCATGAATTCCATTTTCTTACAGTGATCTTGAGTAAATTACTGAACTCCTAAAATTGTTTTTTTCTTCTAAAATAGTCTAAGAAGCAAGAATTATTGCTAATGCAATGCATATCAAATGCATTAAATGAAATGTTTTACTATTATTATTGCTAAATTGCCTTTTTCCCTCCTCCTCCTCCTCTTCCTCCTCCCTCTCTTTGTTTGCTAGGTGCTGGAAACAGAATAATGAGATATTTAAGGATACAATGATTGAGGAAGGAATACAGAAGTGCTGATGTAAATACTTTTGGAAATGAGTGGAGTTCACAAGACTAAGGGCAAAGCAACTTACAAAACACAAGTGTGAATTCTAGGTAATAAAATTGTCTCCTATGTGGGTACAAGTTGAAAGGTCTGACAATGCTATATACATTTACTGGAATTGGACCATTATGCAAATGAATAGTAAGAGCTAGATTTTGCACTCTTGTAGTGGGAATTTGATTGACAAGCAGAGAAAGATAGGCCAGTCACTGTGGTAATGATTTAAAGTTGGGCACATCAGGAGGAACTGAGGTTTAACTTAATATAGATTCTGATAGTACATAGAGCAGTACTTACAGATATGTGAGTATGCACACATCTACATGTGTTTACACCTAGATTTATTTGCTGAAAGACATTTGCCAGCTGCAAACAAATGATACTTCAATAAATGGAACAAGTGTACCTAATACCTAGGTCTTTGTTTCTAATATAGTCCTATCTGCTATTGGAAGACACAGATGAGAGGAAGATGGTTGATTCAACAACTGGGGCTAGGGATGTAAAAGGTAGGCCATCAGTGTTTGTAGGATCAAAGTGCTATAAAAGTGCACACATGAACACTGATGGGTGAGTGTCACAGGGGCATTTGGGTCAAATGAGACAGCTCCCAATGTCCAAAGCTAGAATAACTTGAACAAAAAAAGCGTAACATTGGATTATAACCTAATGTTAAAAATCACTATTTACAAGTCCATGTTTATATATATATATATATATATATATATATATATGAATAAATTAGTAAGTGGAAAAGAAGTGAAAAGAGAACCCTCTGACATAAGAATTCTAAATAATTTCAATTAATATTCATCCTTTAGTGGTGGGTAACATAACTCCCTACTGCCTGAGTTGTGTACTATCTTTCTTCCATAGAGTGCAGTATGGAAAGCAAGGAGGTCCTTTTGGGGGGGGATTGGAGAGGCCGTGGTGCTGGTCCTGGGACTTGAGCTCAGGGCCTAAGCAATGTCCCTGAGCATTTTTTCAAGGCCAGCACTCTACTACTTGAACCACAGCTTCACTTCTGGGTTTTTGGCCATTAATTGGAGATAAGAATCTTATGGACTTTACTGCCTGAGCTAGCTTTGAACTATGATCCTCAGAGCTCAGCCTACTGAATAGCTAGGATTATTGGCACTCAGCAGAGGTATTTCTATAGTGTAGAATCCTTACAAACCCACTTTAGCCAGATGTGGTATCTTGATAAGATTCTAGAAAAGGTACATTAGATGAAAAACTTAGAAAATTTTAGAAATAGAAAACTCAACCAAACAACAAATCAACTCAAATCAATAATCAACTGAAACAAAAACAAAACAACAAAACCATCAGAAAACCTCATTAATAGACTAGATCAGGTAGAAGAGAAATACCAGTGCTTGAAGACATGTTGGTGAATTAGAACCCCCAGTGACAATGAAATAAGAAAAATTATGGGCAGAATATTCAAGACAAATGGGACACATTTTAAAGACAAAATAATGTACTTTTGGAAGGTACCAAAGCATAGAGAAAATGCAGAAAAAATACATTCAGTGAAATCCTTTCAGAAATTTCCCTAAATCGTTGGAAAGATATAGATATTTAGCCCAAACACGCATGCCCAGAAAGAACCACTTCCACTGTATTCTGCTTAAAATGCCAAGAGTACAGAACAAAAAGAATAGTGACTCTGAAAGAGAGAAGTATCACTTTTACTAAGGCAAACTCATCAGAACAACAGCAGATTTCTCAATAGAAACCTCAAGGCTATGAGATCTGGGATAATGTATTTCCTGCTTTGAAAGAAAATAATTATCATTCAGAATTGAAGAAGAAATAAAGACATTTTAAAGTAAGCATAAACTAAACTAGTTAGCAATTCATGACTGATACTACAGCAGTGCAGAAGATTTAGGAATCCTATGCATAGAAAAGGAAGATAACCTGGTGTGCATCAAAAAGAATAAATCCTACAAGTAGAGTAGACAAGCAAGCGAGAATTGGGAAAGTAATGAATATTTGAAAAATAACAAACTAAGAATTAGTTCACATCTTCCATTATATAAATATAAATTGTGTTAACTTGCCAATTAAAAGATAAAGGCTGGAGGCTGGACACCAATGACTTATGCTTGAAATTCTAGCTGTGCAGGAGTCTGAGAATTGCAGTCCTAAGCCAGCCTTTGCCAGAAAGTTTGTGAGACTCTTAAGCACACACACACACACACACACACACACACACACACACACACACACACAAAAGACAGAAGTGGAGCTGTGGCTCAAATAGTAGAACACTAATCTTGAGCCAAAAAGCTCAGGTAAAGCAGCCAGGACCCAAGTTCAAGCCCCAGCACAGACACATAAAAAGATAAAGACTTGCTAACTGATTTGAAAACAAGATTAGACTGTGTTCTGCTTTCAAGAAATGTTTTTCACTGGCAAAGATATACAGATGCTTAAAGCAAAAAGAAATTGATAGACTTCCCTATGTTCAAGAAGAGTCAGAATTAATATTGTAAAAATGCCCATATTACCAAAAGGGATATACAGATTTATTGCAAGCTGTATCAAAATTGTGATAAATTTCTCACAAAAGTAGAAAAATATCAATTCAAAAATGCATGTGAAAGCATGAAAATCTCAGAATAGCCAAAGAAATCCTGAGCAAGAAGAGTAATCTTGGAGGTTTTACAACTATAGTATAGAGCCACAGGAACAAAAAAAGGATACAGGTACAAAAACAGACATATGGATTGATGGTATTGAATAGAATAGAATAGACAATAGAGGAATCAGATGTAAACCCACACAATTTAAACAGAACTGTCTATATTCTTGATTAACTACTTGGTACATACCCCAGATTTTAGAAAATTCCTCATCTTCTAAATTCTTGTGATCCTGACTTTGACCTTGGCCTGGTTCTTTCTTTCTTCTTAACAGTGAGCAGTAGCCTAAGTACTCAACCCCATGTACTCATTTCAATTGAGATTCATGGAGATTACCAGTAAGAAGGTCTTTGATCTGACAAACTATACTAATGCTTGTATTTGTTGTTATGATACACAAGAAAAAAAAATCTTTTTTTTTTCCTGCGGATAGTATGTCAAATAGCCCAGTGTCTTCCTGGGAAAAAGAGTACAAAATAAGTGATTTACTAAAAAATTCCTGGAACTAAGTGAAGAAACAAATAAGTGTGATTCATGAAATAAACATCTTTGGTTACATTTAGTATAAAGTCATAGATATCCAGCAAAAATCAGAGTTATTTGCCTATTTCACACAAAACTGAGACATATAATTACCAACATGTTCAAAATTGCACAAATATTCATTGAAAGAATTGGCAATATGAAGTTAGTTTTCCATCTGCACATCCTTTTCTCCTGGGACCCTGGGAATCCACGTTGAAGAATGAAATAATCAGCCTCTTTCTGAAATTAGGAAAGGAAACTGGTTAGATTGCTTGATACTCTGAAGCTCAGGGAATTTTTTAACTATGCAAAGTCTCCCTTTAAACTCACTTTGCCTCACCTGTTTTAAACATGCTTTCCTATAGTACCATAACAAATGGGAGTGAGTTTGTGTATTTCTTGGTCTGAAACCCCAAATCAGGGACTTACTTGGACCACAGCTGCAGTTTGGGTACAGGGAGCAAGTGCCTGTAGAGCACTGTGTACTTGCTGCACAGAGGTAAATGGCTGAGTCTTCAGGCTGGGAGTTTGCAATGTGAAGAGAGAAGTGTTTGGCACTTTTGTTGAGGAAGACCATGAATCTTCCTTCAGCCTTCTTATCCATAACTGAACGTATAAATATCAGGAATGTAGGATTTTTAGCAGGATACTTTTGATACCATGCAAAATAGTCAAACAAATTATTATTATATTCACAGTTTAGAATAGAAACTTCTCCTTCTTGGACCATCAGGGATGGAGAACTTTGCTTAACTTGCTGGTCATCATTCTTCTTTTGACTATTTACCCCTGTTTGGAAAGAGAATAACAGATTTTAAAAATATATTCTTAAATATTTTAAAATAGTTGTACAACATGCCAGTTTATAAGTACAATGTTTTGTGATCAGGGTTGCCCCAAATTTATTCTTAACAACCCTACAGAACAACTATCATGAATCACAAAACAAAGCTCAACTACCAGATTTTCCAGCCTCAGAGTACTCCTACCATATCTCAATACCCCTTCCACAACTCACAGTCCAGTTGAAGCCACAAAACCAATAATGAAACACCCACGAGCGTAGCCATTCCTCCTGTGAAGACTCAGGCTGTCTCCTGCCCAGGCAACAGCAGGTCTGCCTCATCTTCCTCTGCTATGTTGGTTTTGTCCCACAGATCTATCTATGTTACTTAGGAACAGCTGTTTTTAATTGAAGCTATTTATTTTTACAAAAGGAAAACACTGCCCCCTCTAGTCCAAACATAGAAAAACATTGTCTGAAAATACATATCTGTATTTCCTATAGATCAATTTGTAATGTCTTAATAAAAAGAGTATGGGGGAGAAGGAAAGGTTTCAAGGTTAACATGATGTACACATGTATGTGCGTGTGTAGGTGTTGCAAATTAAAAACACAGAGAATGTTTGGGAGGCTTGTCTTATATGTAATTAAATTCTTACTTGGTTTTCAGATGTGTCAGTATTTTACTGGCTAAATAAATGGCACAAAATAATTAAATTCAATTTAAATTACAGTTGACTTCTTAGGAACACAAATTAAAATACTGACTCAGATTATTTGTCTTGGAATTTGGATGAGATTTCTTGGTGTGCTCTCTATTTTCAAATAAGAAAAGCTATGTTATAATATGAGTCTCTAGATAATATTTATACCGTTTCCTTGAACTCTTCCAGAAGATGTCAAATAGGTAGCATATTTGTCTTCATTTTTGGCCCACATAGAATTTAATAATGGAAAAGGCAAGAATAATCAATTGCATTTTTAGTGCCAAGTCAATAAGGCAACAATTGACTTCAGTTAAGGGTAAACTTCAAGATGTTTGTTTGGAATTAGTAAAGACACATGTTATAATATATTATATATATGTCAGATATTATTATATATCTGACATATTGTACCATGATAACAAATATTGAGATGCCTCTATTAATTATATATTAAGTCTACATACTAACTTACTTTTGAAATCTGAAGAGTTGTCTATATTCCACATAACCTATTTTCATCCCATATAATCCAGACTTATTGATGGACATTTTTGATAATTTATGTGATATATATATATATATAAAACATACATTTATGTGTCCACCTATATATATATATATATATATACATATATATGTAATGTTTACTTAGTTTCCATAAGGTCCCTGGCACTGTGCTTGACATAGGGCCTCACACAACACTGTTAGGTTTTTAAAAAGAGGTAGCTCAGTAAGAACAGCACTGCACACATGGTATTCAGGTAAGGGGTAGGTTTATTCAGTAGATTTGCAGGGACCAGGCCAGATTGGCACTCAATGAGGCTGGCAAAGAGCCTGGGAAAGACCTGGGAAAGAGAGCTGGGAAAGAAAGAGAGCCAGGAAAGAGCTGGGAAAGAAAGAGAGCTGGGAAAAGAGAGAGAGCAACTGGGCCTGTGCTAGGCCTTATCTAGCATATGGACGGAGAAAGGTGTGGCCACATCAAATTCAGATGTGACCTCAGCAGGTGCAGATGTGACCTCTTCCAGGTGTGCCAATTGCCTAGGTAACACAGGTACTGGGTGGAGACTTTGCTGCGAGGAGGGTGGAGTCTGCTCACCATCCAGGAGTGGACCTTATATTCCAGCCTTTTAATAATCATGAAATAGGGCGCAGATTCTCTCTGGCTACTTCCTGCTGACAAGGGGCATCGACATTAGGGGTAAAATGCTGGAATTTGGTCCCCTCCTAAAGAAGGCAGAGAGTAGCAGCTGTCCCTTGGTGGCAGGAGTCCTTAGATGAAGCCTGGAGAAGTCTCATGAAGCATTGAGGGGCTGGAAAAAAATACTAGAAAGCAAATAAATGGCAAGAGGAAGGACTTGGGGCTGAAAATGTTGGTAATGTCCCTAGCTACTTCTGACATCTGGCAACTAGGTAGAGAAGTCAGGTGACAAAGGCAAGAATATAAATTCCTGTTAAATTAATAGGTAGACAGGTATAGACATTGGATGGGCAGGCTTCTTACTTCTACTGACCTCCCAGCTCGGGTTAATTTTGAAAGGGCAGGCACAAAGTGGCTGATGTGACATTATCTCCTCTTACTCCTCTCCATGGTCCTTTGTTCCCCAGACTGGCTGAGTCACAGGGGTCTAGGTGCTGGTTGCTGGGATGGCTTGTCCCAGTTGGTATTCAAGGAGGATTGAACTCAAGGCCTGGGCACTGTCCCTGAGCACTTCTGCTCAAGGCTAGTGCTCTACCACGTTGTTACAATAGCACTTCCAGTGTTTGGCTGGTTAGAGATAAGAGTCTTGAGCCAGCTTCCAGCCTTGCTCTCAGGTTAGTTGGGAATGGAATCTTAGGGATTTTTCGGCCCAGGCTGGCTTTGAACTGCAATCTTTGCCACAAAAACCCTTTATTATTTCCAATTAAAGCAACAAGTAGATCAAGTAGAATAAGTAGATTTTACCTGGTTCTTATCAAGAATTGCCAACAAATATTCTAAAATGACAAAATTCATTGACTGTGAGAATCTTAGCATAGATATGCCCAATATTTTAGAGTCACGTAGTCAGGACCAGAATACACAACACAAAACAAAAAAGGCAAAACTCAAAACCTAAAATTTTGACAACAATGTTTAGACATCTTTGCTAACAAAGCACATCAGATGGTTGGGCCTCAGTTACCAGGGCCTGTGAAAAGAGCAACTTGTTAGCAAGTCACCTTAGAGTAGATGGAGTAGTAAGCTTGGTGGAAGGTTAAGGGTCAGATGGGGCTAAACCCTTAACCCACCATATGGCCAAGGTGGCAAAGTCAAGGTGGTGAATTTCTGAAAAAATGCAAAGAAACCCTGAATAAATAGATCAAGCCTACATTGGCTAGCCTTTGATAGGGTCCCCAGGACCCAGCCTGCATCACACTCTTCAGGACACAATCCAAAAAGTTGTAGAAAAAAGGAGAGAAAGTTAGACATGATTAGCAGAGAGAGAGCAAAGAGAGCATGAAAGTAAACAAACTTCTGACCATTTACCATTGCAGTGGCAAAAACTGTGTACATCTGAGAATGGCATAAAAATTAGGCGCTCTGCCTTTCCAGGGAGCGCAGGAGGCATTTCAAAAGGGTTTCATGGCTCGGGCATGATTCGCAGCACCCCATTAAATGTGTAGAGAATCAGTCTGGTGAGTGAAGGAAAGCTGACCAGGCAGAAGTGGAGTCCCCACTTCCCCCAGAGCCCTCTAGAGAGAAATGGCCAAGCCCCCAAAACCAAGCGTCCTCGGCTTCGGAGGTGACCAGCCTTTCAGCTAAAGGCTGTAGGAGCTCTCTGGTGTGGCGCCACATCTAGACAGAGACTGAGCAACAGAGAACTGTAGAGAGTAGTTTCATTCACCAGAGTAGAGAAGTGGTGTGGACGTGGATGTGAAGGCCAGCAATGGTATTGATGTACTGTGTCCGCAGCAGACAGACTGGTTCAGAACTGTGGGTTTCATCAGAGCAAAAAGGGGGAAAAAACAAAAACAAAAAAGAAAAAAGGAGAGGAATCCCACCTATCCTGACTTTAAGACCTTCCCAGGTTTTGGCACCATGTATGTTAGGTTTTTAAAAAGAGGTTGCTGAGTAAGAACAGCACCATGCATGTGGTATTCAGGTGAGGGGTAGGTTTATTCATCGTTCTGTCTGGCATCAGGCCCAGTTGGCACTCCACACAGCTGGGAAAGACCTGGGAAAGAGAGCTGGGAAAGAGGGCATCTGGGAAAGAGCTGGGAAAGAAAGAGAGCTGGGAAAGAAAGAGAGCTGGGAAAGAGAGAGAGTCGGGAAAGAGAGAGCTGGGAAAGGGAGAGAGCTGGAAAGAGAACTGGGAAAGAGAGAGCCAGGAAAGAGAGAGAGCTAGGAAAGGGGGCATCTGGGCCTGAGCTAGGCCTTATCTAGGGTATGGGCAGAGAAAGGTGGACACATCAAATTCAGATGTGACCTCAGCAGGTGCAGATGTGACCTCTTTCAGGAGTGCCTGTTGCCTAGGTAACACAGGTACTGGGTGGAGACTTTGCTGGGAGGAGGGTGGAGGCTGCTCACCATCTAGGAGTGGACCTTACAAACACAATTCTCATTTCCATAGTATAAAGAGAAAGATAATGTGCAGCTACATGCTTAAAACATGACACAGTGCACAGGATTTTAATGATGAAATGTAATGATGAATGACTGGGTCTTCTGAAAAGGCTGGCCCTGGAGGCAGGGAAGATCTCATGAAAGTGGAGGAGCTTTCTAGCTTGGCCTTAGAAATAAAAGGAGCTTGACTAGTTGGCTATACAAGAAATAGGACATTCCTAAAAAAATAAGTACCTGCAATTTTGAAGCCAAAACCAGGGAGGCTCATTGAATTATTTATTTCATTACAATGGAAATTTAGGGTTTATTTATGGGAAAGTAAGAGCTGATATTAGGAAGGACAACTACTTGCAAATCATGAGGAGCCATATATGACATGATAACAAAAAAGCTTATTTTCAGATCCAAGAGTGTTGTGAATCATTTCTTTCTAAATCACCTGGTAATGGATGGATGGTTCATCTTCATTCAGATCAGCTGTGAAACCATGGACTGTCTGTTCTGAAGTGTGTCACAGGAGGAAGTATAAATCTTGCATAGGATACTAGATAAAGTGGGAGAGAGTAAGGAACACCATGGTAGGAGAAATGGAGATTACTCAATTCAACTGTATCCAGTGAGAAGAGAGACCTGGCATTTGGTATAAATAGCTGCTATCATTTTATTCCTTCTAGAACACTCGTGTTGCAACTGGAAGAGGTTTTATATGGTAGAATAAGTGTCATTACAGTGATGCTAAATTGTATCACAGAACAATTAGAATGAAAGGGCAAAAGAAGGGAGGGAATCTTTTTAAAAAATAAAATTATCTTAACATAGTTGTACAAAGGAGGTGCCATTTAACAAAGCAGTTTATAAATGCAATGCATTTTGATCAGTGTTACCCTCTCCAATATTCTCACCCTCCCTTCCACCTATCCCTTCCTTTAATTTTCTTAATTTTGTGGTATTTATAAAATGAATTCTTGACTGCATTCTCCCCTGACTGCCTTCATTCATCTATCCCTCTCCCCTTAGCACACTCTCATCCCCAACATGTTCACTTTCCTGGTACTGATTCTGTTGGGCTTTGTTTGATCTAGTCTTTCTAAAAATATATTATTTGTTCTCTCGATAGTTTGTAACTATTTCCATACTACCTAGTGTGTTTGCTTATAGATTTATAGACACATTCTAGCTACCACAAATGAGGGAAATCATGAAACCTGTGTTTCTTTTTTCTTTTTCTTTTTGTCAGTCATGGGACTTGAACTCTGTGCCTTGGCACTGTCCCTGAGCTCTTCAGCTCAAGGCAAGTGCTCTACCACTTGAGCCACAGAGCCACAGACTTTCCTGCCTGGGCTGGCTTGGAACCGTGATCCTCAGATCTCAGCCTCCTGAGTAGCTAGGATTACAGGCATGAGTCACCGGTGCCCTGCTGCAACCTGTGTTTCTTTGGGTCCGCATTACTTCATTTAATATAGTTTCCCCCAAGTCTTCCCATTTCCTTAGGAGTGACACTATCACTCTTTCTAATGGGTGAGTAGAGTCCTATTGTGTATATACACCAAATTTTCTCGATCTGAGAGAACAAGAGTAACTCTACCTTGCTCAGGTGACATTTCATGATTAACTTTATGTCTTTGTTCTAAGCCCTGCTGCCCAAGATGTTTCTGAAAAGTGTAATTGTATTGAGAGGTATTATTACGTGGAAGTTGACCAGAAGCTATGCAGACTATGGAAAGAGGTTGATTATACTGAAACCATCAGGCCCTAACTACCTCCCCACTCAGTTGACCCATCCGGTTCTGTAACCCCCCTGTGGGTGGGGTTCTGTAACCACCCTGGAATGTTACCCCTAGCCCTGAGCCAGTCAGATTTGTATTCACATGTAATTCTGTTTGAACACCTGGATAATGTATCTTTTTGTCACCTTGTGGTTTTTGCCTTTATACACCCTGTTGGAACATCACTTGGGGTCTCCTCCCTCCCTCTGCTGTGTCAGAGTGTATGGGACGAGGCCCAAGCCTAGGCTTGTTCTGAATAAACCTTGTGTTTTGCAGTTCGAGTGTCTGAGTCTCTGGTGGTCTCTGGTGGTCTTTGAGGAGTGGGCACTTCAGATCCATTCATCTATTAAAGGGAATCTGGCTATGGTAAAGAATACTGCAATGAACATGGTTGTTCTGGTGGCTTTAGTGTGTCCTTATTTGTGTCCTCCACTTGAATAAATGCCCAGGAGTAGTATTGTTGGTTCATAGAGTAGTTCTACATTTAGTTTTTTGAGGAATCTCCATGCTGCTTTCCAGAATGATTGAACAAGCTTACATTCCCACCAACGGTGTAATCAGTTCCCTTTTGGCTATATCCTCACTAGCATTTTTTGTTATTTTTCTTGATATTGGCAATTCTAAATGGGGTGAGGTAGAATCTCAGTGTTGTTTTAATTTGCATTTCCTTTATGGACAGAGATGTTGAGCATTTCTTTATATCTCTATTGGCCATTTTTACTTCTTTTGAGAAGCCTCTTTTTAAGCCATTAGCTCACTTATTAGTTGGGTTGTTATTTCTTTGAAGGTTTAATTTTTGAGGATTTAATTTTTGGGGCTCTAAGTGTATTCTGGATATTGGGCACTGTCTGATGTGTAGCTGTTAAAGTTTCCTCCTATTCTATGGGCTATTTAGCATGTTAGCCATGAAGAAACTTAGGTTTGATGCAACCCCATTTATCAAGTCTTTCTTTGATTTGTTGTGTTTCAGTTTCTTAGAAAGTTTGACCTGTGCCTAGGAGACTTAGTATTTATCTTACCCCTTCCCATAATAGTTTCGTGTTTTCTGGTATTACATTGAGGTCTTTAATCAATTTTGAATTAATGCTGGGACAAAGTGATTTTTAAGGACCTAGTTTCAGTATTCTGCACGTGGATATCATGCCAGTGCAATTTGTTGCACAGGCTTTCTTCCAGCCTGTGCTTTTGGCTCCATTATTGAATATTAGATGGGTTTAGGTCTGTGGGTTGGTTTCTGGGTCTTCTATTCTGTTCCATTGGTCCTTAGGCCTATTTTTGTGCCATTACCAAGCTGTTTTTTATTACTATGACTTTCTAAGAGAGTTTAAAGCTTGCTTTTTTATTCCCCCAACACCGTTCTGCCTGCTGTGTTGCTTTTGTTATTCTATGTAAGTGTTTGGATTGCTTTCTGTATCTCATTGAAGAATGTTGTTAGGAATTTGATGGGTATTGTATTGAATGTGTAAATTGCTTCTTGAAAATCCATACATTCATACAACACATTAATAAAAGCAAGGTCAAGAGCTATGGGATTATCTCAGTAGATGCAGAAAAAGCTCTTGACAAGATCCTGTAGTAGGAAGACCCCTACTCAGGCAGGCAAGCCCACCTAGTCGTCCAGAGAGACAGAGCCCATTGCAACAAAGTTGTTATTAAAGAAGCAACTTTATTGAGACGGTTCCTACACTGACCGACCAGGGCTACAGCACAATCTCGGGAGCTATACTGTGACCCAGAGCAGCCCACATACTTAGGTTTTTTTTTTGGGTCCGGTTGTAGGGCCTGAACTCTGGGCCTGGGCGCTGTCCCTCAGCTCTTCAGCTCAAAGCTAGCGCTCTACCACTTGAGCCACAGTGCCACTGCCGGCTTTTTTCTTTTTGCTTATGTGGTGCTGAGGAATGGAACCCAGGGCCTCAGGCATGCAAGGCAAGCGCTCTACCACTGAGCCACCTTCCCAGCCCCACATACTTAGGTTTTTAAAGGCAAAATTCACAAGGTCGAGCCTGGTCATGTGCAGGTGACCAATGGGATCATAACTGTAACACACACAAAGGATTGTATGGTCATACCAGACCACACACAGGTAGCCAATAGGTGGAGTCACCAGAACGAGCCAGATTACAACCCATCTGTTTAATCGGTCAGGTCAGTCCTTAACAGAACAATGAAGGTGGGTTAAGTGTAAAGGAGAGGGGGGACCTAGAGGCATTCTTTCCATTCCAAGAACTGGTCTGGTTGGAGTTAACCTTGTTTAGAGGTTTTTTTTCTAAAATCCCTAAAACAAAGGCTAAGCCTGGAAAGAAGCTGTACTAGCTCAAGTCTCCTCTCAGGGCCTACTTCAATCCAACACCCCCTTTTGATAAAAGCTCTGGAGAAGCTAAGAATACATGGAACATTATGATATGGTGGAGGAAGTAAAGATGGAATATAATATCTGACTTGCATTGTGTAAAATGGATAATGAACGATTTTAAGATATAAATGTAAGTGTGCTGCGGATAAGACTTCCCTGGTAACCATCTTTGTTAGCTAGTAACTGTATTTGTAACCCTGTAACTCTAATGTCTGTGTCTGTTATTTTCTGAGCAACTGGAGCCCTAATCCAGCTGAATCATCACCACCCTTTGTTCTTTTCCCCTGCTTCCAACCAGCAAAACTTGGCAGGAAATTTGCACTTGGGATGCGATTTTCTTGTAATAATCATTGGCTAAAGCCAACACCCAGCCTCCCTCTTTCCCCCACCCTAGCCCAAAATACTTAAAAGCCATTGTGGGCTGGCATTTGGGGCCATTTCCTGGCATCCCAACTCCAGGTGCGGTCCTGATGCATCTGCACTTTTCGCTCAATAAAATTTTTTTCATTTTCAGTGTGGACTGAGTGGTCTCACTGCCCCCTCCCTACTACAATTCCTCAGCATAGTAAAGGCTGTATATGAAAAAGTTACAGCCAATACTATACTTGATGGTGAAAAACTAAAACCATTTCCTGTAAAATCAGGAATGAGAGATAGATGTCCATTCTCTCTACTCCTCTTCAATATAGTACTGGAATTCCTAGCAAGAGCAAGGCAAGAAAAAAAAAACATAAAGGGGATCCCAATAGATAGGGAAGAAGTAAAACTTTTTGTGGATGACATGACCTTGTACTTAAAGAACCTTATAGTGATTCCTCCAAACTACCAGCGCTGATTCAAAACTGTGGCAAAGTATCAGGGTATGAAGTCAGTCTGTCATCGGACAGAGGCAAGGTTTAGTGAAGCTCCCTTTTAAATATAGGAGCTCTTCACTTAGGGTTCTTGGCTTCAATTGCAGAATAAGAATTTCTGGACAAGTCACAATGGTAAGAAAACTTGGTAGAGCTTTATTAAATAAACAAGCAAGGAAACAGACAAAAAACCAGAAAAACAGAAGGGCAGGGGCACACTCTAGCAGAGTGTGGGTGCTCTCATAGGAACACAAAGACACAAACACAGACACAGACAAGGAGTCACCCGGAGAGACACACAGCTCCTTGGGCTGTTGGATATTTATTTATAGGGTAAAGGCAGGGAGTCTGGCTTTAAGTTATGCAAAGCTAGGTGCTTTGTGTTTGCTTGAACTACACCTTGTGTTATTTTCTGAGTTTCCAGGTAAGAGTGAATCCTGCTATGAAACAGATTCTTATCCTTAAAACAAGGAGACACCCTGCTATCTGCATTTTGGGGCATCATGTCAGGCAGTTGTGAATTCTTGCATAAGAAATGCATCCCTTAGGAAAGAATGCATTCAGTTGCCTCTGTTTGAAGAAAGATAGTATTTCTAAGATTTTAGATAACATATTTCTGAGTTGCCTACACCAGGCCTCAGTTTCCATAAACTATCCTGCTTCATTTTCCCCAAAATGACTTTTATTCCCTTAATCTTAAGGGAAGTACATGAAGGAATATCTCCTGTATTTGCTATTAACTGACCAATTGTGCGATTGAAGTCAAGAACCCTATGTGAAGAGTTCCTATATTTAAAGGGAAGCTTCACTAAACCTCACCTCTATCAATGACACTTCCATGTACAAGGTAACATATATCTAACCTTTCACCAAAAGCACAAAGTTTGTATAACTTTGGGTATAGTCCATCTGTTTTTTTTTTCTATAATAGAGTCACACCACTCCTTTGATATCTTGTGAATTTTAAACTGAGATATAAGGATAACAAACTAAAACCACCCTAAATTAGACAATAGGAAAATGAGATTAAGGACTAAAATAAAGAAGATTAGCTAGATTCTACCTGCACACATACACAGAAGAAATACTAACTACTTTAATTCTTGCTTTTTTAACTGGTCATGAGATTGGAATTTGTATATAAAATTCCTTCCTTTATTACCTGTTCATTTTTCTCTTTGCCTTCAATAAGCATGCTCTCTCTTGTCTAGGGAGATGATGATGACCCAAGGATTTTTATCTTTATTGGTATTGTAGTTTTCTACTCATTATTCATTTACTATTAGTAAGTAGTGTCCATCCACACTTTTGTTTACCACATTGTATTGTAGCAATCCATTTCACAATGAAAAGCAGTTCAAGAACTCCTTTGCTGAGATTGTCTGTACTATAATGTCAAGTTACTTTTGTATGCCATGGTCTCCATGCAGGTACATAATATATCCACAGACTATTTCCAAATTAGCAATTGAGCCACACTATACTGTTGTAAGGCAAATCATTACAGAAGCCACATCTTAAAATATAGAATATTGGAGTCTTTATTATACAGTTAACAGGCTGCAGGCTGCCAGTTGTTACAAAGGCCCGCAGCATGCAAATACACATAACCCAGCTAGGAAACATGCTAAAGAGGAAAGAAATAACAAAAACAATACCAACAAGCCAATTCAGCTTCAATGGAGAGCTGAATTGGGACTCTATGATGACTGGAGACAATCCAGGAGACAGGACACAGGACACAATTACGGAGACACACATGGCATGGAGTCTAGTGGCTAGGCTGGTCTGGGCCTAAATAGGTAGGTGCAAGGGGCAAATTCTCAGGAAATTCCCAGTCCCAGGCACTGGACTGACAGATTCAGTAACCTATTTGCCAAGTGCCTGCCCCTGCTTCCAGGGGTCCAGACCCCTATCCATTACCTGGGAGGCAGGTAATAAGGGGGGAACGGGGACTGGTTTCCTTCTCCCAGCATGAAGACAAGATGCCAGACCCTACCATCCACCATCTGGCCAATATGGCACCAGCCAGACCTGGTCTCCTTACTTCAATACTTCTTGGCTCAAAGAGAGTTGGTACACTTGGTAATCTCATGAATTAAAAAAAATCCACTTGAGGGAAGTAATTAACCTTTTGTTAAAATAAAAGGAAAGCCTATTTAAGAGTTTTTAATCTTTCTCCTTGATTTTCAGTTTTACCATAACACCCAGGAACATGCTTTCCAGCTTTTCAGTTTTTGTTTAATTTGTTTCTTTTATATTTGGTTTGAATTTACCTTGTTTAGGATTTGCCAAATTTCCTTAATTAATGAAGACTTTCACCTACTTGGGAAATCCCTAGTAATTAGTTCTTCAAGTTCTGTTTCAGTTTCATTTTCTCTGTCCTCTCTGTGGGACCACTGTCAATATAGTAGGCTATTTGTGTGGCTTCACATTATGTTGTGCTTTGATCTGTTCTTAACTGTTTTTATTTTGACTTAAGGAATTTTTTTTTTTTTGTCGGTCATGGGGCTTGAACTCTGGGTCTGGGCGCTGTCCCTCAACTCTTCAGCTCAAGGCGAGTGCTCTACCACTTGAGCTACAGCGCCACTTCCGGTTTTCTGGTAGTTTATTGGAGATGGGAGCCTCATGGTCTCTCCTGCCTGGGCTGGCTGTGAACCGCGATCCTCAGATCTCAGCCTCCTGAGTAGCTAGGATTACAGGCGTGAGCCACTAGCGCCCGGCGACTTAAGGAATTTTTGTGTCAACCTGTCTTTAGATTCTCTAATTCTGTGTCTCCACTGCAGTCTATCCAAACCATAGCTTCTAGTTGAACATACTGCCATTTTGCACCTCTAAAATTCATGTGCTTTTTGTATGCATGCTGTTTTTGTTTTCATATACTACAGAAGTACACTATTGAAATAATTTTCTGTGGAGAGCTGTGGGAGCCGCGACCAAAGACGGCTGCAAAAGCAACATTGTAGCTAAAATGGCAGGGCCGCGTGGTGGGGCTGCGACCTAAGATGGCGCGGGCTCCCGCCTTCCGTCTTCCCGGTGACGAGTGCTCTCTGTAAAAAACAACTCCTTATATGGCTATGACTTGGCTCCTAGTTTGCTTCCGTGTTTGCAGTCCTATCAGTATATGCCACGTGGCGCTTCAGGATTGGCCATCCAGGAGGCTTATAACCGGAGCGCGGGGGCGGATGGGGAGGAGAAGCAGGAAGAAGAAGGAAGAAGCGGGCAGGAGAGAAGTAGGAGAAAAGAAGCTGTAAACAAGGTCCTGAATAAACTGTCTGAAAGAAGAACCTGTTGTCGCGTCATCCTTGTGGGTCGAGGCGGTCGCGACAATTTTCAATTGGAAATTATTGATATATTTTTACTTGCCATCTTTACACAATCTTCTACATAGTTATTTGGAATCCTTGAGTAGTAACTCCAAGCTTCAATTGTTTGTGCATCAGCAGCTACTATATTACTTTATCTTTTACTATTGGCTATTGATCCCACTTAACTACATTTTTAGTAATTTCTTTGTATGCTATATAAATAAGTAATACATAGAATCTCTGGATTTGTTTCTTTTTAAAAATGTTAACTTTGTTAAATTATCATCAGATAACTGTGCTTATATTGAAGCTTATTTTAATCTCTGAGAAGGTATTTTTTT
>NW_012267300.1:7174324-7188286 GCF_000151885.1 Dipodomys ordii
CGTCTTCCCGGTGACGAGTGCTCTCTGTAAAAAACAACTCCTTATATGACTATGACTTGGCTCCTAGTTTGCTTCCGTGTTTGCAGTCCTATCAGTATATGCCACGTGGCGCTTCAGGATTGGCCATCCAGGAGGCTTATAACCGGAGCGCAGGGGCGGATGGGGAGGAGAAGCAGGAAGAAGAAGGAAGAAGCGGGCAGGAGAGAAGTAGGAGAAAAGAAGCTGTAAACAAGGTCCTGAATAAACCGTCTGAAAGAAGAACCTGTTGTCGCGTCATCCTTGTGGGTCGAGGCGGTCGCGACAATTTTCAATTGGAAATTATTGATATATTTTTACTTGCCATCTTTACACAATCTTCTACATAGTTATTTGGAATCCTTGAGTAGTAACTCCAAGCTTCAATTGTTTGTGCATCAGCAGCTACTATATTACTTTATCTTTTACTATTGGCTATTGATCCCACTTAACTACATTTTTAGTAATTTCTTTGTATGCTATATAAATAAGTAATACATAGAATCTCTGGATTTGTTTCTTTTTAAAAATGTTAACTTTGTTAAATTATCATCAGATAACTGTGCTTATATTGAAGCTTATTTTAATCTCTGAGAAGGTATTTTTTTTTAAGAAAAATGATTCAGTTGAGGCTGGACAACAATGGCAGAGATGACAAGATGAACTGTACTCATAAACAGATATATAGAGTTGAAAAAGTCCTTTGTGCAACTACTTAAAGATAATAAAAAATAAATTATGACTTATTTTACCCTAGAAAAATTGCACTATCCTAAATGTTATTTGGCCAATGGCCTGAATATTCATCAGCATTTGTAATGTTTTTGAAAGTGAAATTACTCTGATTTATCAAATGTGTTCTTCTCAAAACCAGGTTATATGAGGATGAATATTTATAGCTATTTATTGGGTGCTGGTGACTCATACCAGTAATCTTAGCTACACAAGGAGGCTAAGATTTGAAGATCTCAGTTCAAATCCAGCTTGGGCAGGAAATTCCATGAGACTCTTATCTCCAATTAACCACCAAAAAAAGCTGGAAGTGGTGCTGTGATTCAAATGTTAGCATACAATAATTGAACAAAAACGCCAACAGACAGCACTTAGACCCAGAGTACTGGCACAAAAATAAATTACAGACATTTCTCTCTTGAGGGATATGTCTGAATTCAAGCTCTATGGGCTGGGTAACTTGGTGCTTCCACAATACAGAGACAGGTGACTAAATCTCTGTTCTGGTAGACAGAGAGATATCCCCATTCTTCATGCTGATAGTGGTCTTTTCTTTTCCCCTTCTATTCACATCTATGTAAAAATTACAGCCTTTTTATATTGTGTGCATCTTACTGAAATTAGAAAGTCAAATGGCAGAAGAGCAGTTTAGTGCATATGATCTATAATGCATATAATGGTGCTAAAAGTTTATTTCTATTCCTCATGTTTAAGATTGAAAATGAAACCTCTGCATGGGTCTGTGTATGGTAAAGAAAGTCATAAAAACATCCAGAACAAAGGCAGGCACCAATGGCATACATCTGTAATCCTATCTACTCAGGAGGCTGAAACCTGAGCAACTCAGTTCAAAGGAAGCCTGGGCAGGAAAGCCTATGAGACTCTTTATCTCCAATTAACTACCCCCAAACCTGGAAGTAGAATTGTGCCTCAAAGTGGTAGAATGCTATGTTTGAGCAAAAAAAGCTCAGGGACAACACTCAGGTTATGAGTTCAAACCCCATGACTGGCACAAAATAAAAATGCCTAACAAACAGTCTAGGTAAGATCTTGAATGAAGAAGTATCAAGGACTGTGCTGTATACTTAGTTTGACTGCTTAGTCTTATCTAGTAAGCATCAGATATGAGATATTTGATCATACTCTAGATCTTAACTAGAGTACTAAGCTCACAAAGATCTACAAATAAATCTCGTACTTGTCTGCACAGTAGCTCATTGAGAATTACTGCCTAGGGGAATCAGGAAGTGCAAGTAATTCTTATCACATTGAGCCCCTCCTACCACTCTAGGGCTAGGTTAGGTCTCCAGCTATTGTTTCCTGTACAGGCAGCGGGTGCTTCAAGAGCACTGTGCCTCCACAGCACAGAAGTAAGAGGCTGAGTCCCCAGGCTGCAAGTCTTTGATATATAGTTGGCTCTGTTGTTCCTTGGTATTGACTGTGGATTCTAGTCTTCCATTATGCTTTGCTCCTGAAACAATGTAGAACAGTAACACGAAGCGCCCTCCAGGATTTTGTCGGAACCACTGCACTCCATTGCTTGTTGAAGTAGAGTACTTGCATGTCAGAGAGAAATTTCTTCCTTCTTCCAGGATCAGATTCTGGGGACTCTGCTCCACCTTCATCTGTGCTTTTACCCCTGTCGAAAAGAAGAAAAATAGGTACAGGTGAGGGTCATTGCAAAATTACTGCAGTCATTTCCTAATGTAGGAAATTTCCTTCTGGTTTCCTTCCTCTTGGTAAATGATAGAGTGTAAGAGATTTGGGTTTTCTCCCTTCTTAATTTCTCCCCTACTCCTTTCTTAATTCAATTGTGATATTTCTCTAGGCTCTCTCAGGGATATTCCTAACTTACAGCAAAGCTGTGTCCACAGTAGTCCCAGCAAGACTCCTATTGGTGTCTTCATGATTCTTGGCTGTAGGACACACATTGATAGCAGCTGAGTTAAAATACTGGTGTGTGTTGTATCTTGCATAGCACATCCATTTCATGGGACAGATTCAGCAGCAGCAGTCACTCCTAAGCTTTGTTGTGCACTCAGCTTTGGCTCCACCTACATGTGGTTTATTTCTGTGGTTGGTGTGTGTGTGTGTGTATGTGTGTGTGTAGGAGAGAGCAGGAGAGGGGAGGAGGGAGGGAGAATGGGAGAGAGATTGTGTGAGAGAGGGAGGGGGAGAAGTAGAAAGCCATATAGACACATAATAATACTCCACATAACACACAATACTCCACACACAATGAAATGTTACTTAGCCTATAAAGAAGAATGGAATGCCACTTATAGGAAAATGAAGGGAACTAGAGATCATAATGTTAACTGAAATAAGCCAAGTGAGAAAAAATATTACATGCTTCAGAAACTGGAGCTAAATAAATAAAAAGACTATAGCAGTGCAAAATGGAGACTTTTTGGGAATGAATGTAAGGGAGGGTGAAAAGAGAGACTATGGGACTGAATATGATCAAAGTACTTCATATGCATGTATGAAAGGGAATAATAAAATTCTAAATAATAAAGACATTAACATTGTTTTGATAAAGGGTGAGGGTAAAAAAAGTAGTAGAAATGATGAATTTAGTTGAAATACATGAAATGCATGTATGCACAGAAATTTTACTTTAATAAAAAAATCACTTGGTCCCAAATATTAAAAATAATGCTACTTGAGAAGCTCATGTAGACAATTGTATTTTAGTTCAAACAAATTTTTTTTGTCATTTCCTTCTTACCTTTATTTCTTTGTTCTTTTCTCTCTCAGTATGTTACCTTTTCTTTATTTGCTACATTCTTTCCTCTTAGTTTTCCTGACCTTGGTATCTTTTTTATTCCACATCAGAGCTTGAATTTAGGGCCTTGAACACTTGCTCACTACTGGTGCTCTACCACTTGAGCCACACCCATGGTTCTGATAGTTTTAGCACTAAAGTGTATGTATGATTTAGCTAAAAAAAGTTTTTGAACAAAGATAAAATATCATATTAGGCCTATATATTTAGAAGTATAGATTCATGAAACCAAAATTTAATATTTGCTCGACGAATTGTTTTATTGAATCTGAAGCTTTGCATTAAATCTTAAAAGAACACCACTGATGATAGGAATGTAGTGTCATGTGTCTTATGTTGAATTTTCTGGGCCACATTCTCTTTTGCTATTGACCTACTCCTTCAATCTTTAGACTAAATTATTAACCCTGTCATGTTTTAGAGATTGCCATTCTCCATTCAGTCATGAATCATCCTGAAAGCCTAAAGTATATTTTTTACTATTAGAGTGCCCTCTTGAGGACTAAAGCCCTAGAACTAATGTCATTTCCTAGGCTACAGTGCAATGACACCATCCAGGGGTTTTGAGTTTGGTCTTAGGCAACAATAGTGTATTTTCAAGAAGACACAATGTGGTTTAGGAGTATCGAAAACATTCTATATTCCTAGAAATCATCATTCTGAATGGAGATTGTAGGTCAGAGGTTTCTACAAGTTATGACCTCTGGGGAATGATGTTTATGTGGTTGATGGTGACCTTGCATGAGCTCCTTGGTAGAAGGAACTGTATTATTTACATATTCTCTATACAAAACATATAGCAGGGGGATTTCAAGTGTATCTTATGGAAGATATGATTCCTGCTTTCAGTTAAAAAATGTAATTGACCATGTGAAGCAATTCACAAAGTGCTTCCAATTCTTCTAATAATACTGTAAATTAAGTACTAATAGTTACTTCCTATGGTGTTGAGGAGGAAATGGATACTCATAGAGCTAACAGAAAAGTCTCAAAGTTATAGACAGTGTGTGGCATATGCACCTCCCTTCACAATGTCTGTTTTGCTTCTCAGGAGAAGAACTATAGGTGCACAGGTTACATCAGGACATTGTAGTCTTGTTGGAGAATGAAAACCAAACCTCCTGCAACCCAGAATACTTTTCCCTAAAGGTAGATGAAGAAGTGAACTTTTTTAAAAAAATCATTAAATCAAAATGTGATGCACAGCACAAGGAATTGCCTAAGGATATAGCAAAGACAGAAGGAAAACAACCTCTTCTAGAGCCAAACAAATGTACTAAATTTCATAAAATCTAAAATCCCTCAAGTTAAACAGGAGAACATGATAGCATATTTATAATACATAGTTTGATAACTGAGGTAGCCAGCTACACTTTGTAAATGCCTTTCTTTTAAGGAAAAGAGTATCCCTTATCTTTAATGAAGGGAGGTAGGTTTTTAACTTACTTCAGGTACTTAACCCCACAGGAACTGGGAGATGAATACTCAATCCACTGATGTGGACAGGCCTCCCAGGTCCTTGAGAAAAACATTCCCTGGTTAAAAAACTAGCAAGAGGGCTAGGAATGTGGCTCAGTGGTAGAGCCCTTGCCTTGCATGCATGAAGCCCTCAGCACCACATAAGCAGAAAAAGCCAGAAGTGGTGCTATGGCTCAAGTGGTAGAGTGCTAGCCTTGAGCTGAAGAGCTGAGGGACAGTGCCCAGGCCCAGAGTTCAGGCCCCACAACTGACAAAAAACAAAAAACTAGCAAGAGCCTTATTTTAGTTTTTAAAAATATTTGCAGGAGTTTAAGGCATGGCTCAGTTGTGGAACACCAGCCAGTGAGCAAAGTGTCGGGTACCAAGTTCTAGTTCTGGTCTTGCAACAAAAACAAAATAATACAAAAAAAGAAAAAAAAAGATTTATGTAAAACTTAAAGGGTGACAAAGGAATAAAAATTATAAGCTTTTCAGAGTAAATGTCAGAAAAAAAGGGAAGGAGAGGCTGTCCAATCTCCCTTTCTGTACCTGACATAATTAAAATTTTATTTTAAATTTATAATTACTCTTTAAGCACAAAGTATCATATGCTCAAACTCTCAGGGAATGTTTTTGGAGTGGCCTACTGTGGTAATATGCAGTAAAAAGAAAGGAAATATACCTTTGGAATCTAAATGTAAGGAAAAACTGGATGAGGGGCTATTGTTTGCATAGAAATTGACTATCTTAGTTCAAAGACTAAAAATGGAAAGCTGAATTCCATGGTATTCCATGAGCCCAAGAAATTGATAAGAGATTTTAAAAATGAGAACACTAAGTGGAAGGATTTTTTTCCTCCATAAAAAACTTGTAAGAAGGGGAGGGGGGAGGCTGGGAAGGGATGTGAAGGGTAAACCAAAGGAGGAGGCTGCAATGTTTGGTAAGAAATGTACGCATTATCCTGCCCATGCAATTGTAACCCCTCTGTACAGTATGTTCACAAATAAAATTAAATTAAATTAAAAAAAACTTGTAAGAACATTGATGCATGTAAAATTTTTTAATAAGTTTTTTATTGTGAAAATGCTGTACAGGGGGGTTAACAGTTGCCTCCTCCTTTGTTTCCCAGCCCCCCACCATCCTTTCCCTCCCACCTCCACAATTACTCCGCCCCCCTGACTAAATTGTAAAGTTCGTTTTTCAACATAGTGTCTCATTGTTGCAATGGGTCAACCTGTATTCCTATTTAAACATTTTGTTTTTTCTCTTCTCCTCCCCAAATTATACCAACATCAAAACAGTGAAAACAGGGGTTATACCCGTGGGAGAGGGACATACAAAGCAACAACAACAAAAAATCACATGGTACCTTATAAATAGTTAGAAACAATAGCAAGAAAGAAAAACCACTTGTGTCCTTATCTTAGGGTTTGTTTTGCTTAACTTCATCTTTTTTTTTTTTGGGTCCGGTCATGGGGCCTGAACTCTGGGCCTGGGCACTGTCCCTCAGCTCTTTAGCTCAAGGCTAGCGCTCTACCACTTGAGCCACAGTGCCACTTCTGGCTTTTTCTTTTTGCTTATGTGGTGCTGAGGAATTGAACCCAGGGCCTCATGCATTCAAGGCAAGCGCTCTACCACTGATCCACCTTCCCAGCCCCACTTAACTTCATCTTATCTGGTCATATGTATATAGCTTTTGACCTTTTCTACTTGTCCCAGATATATACTAGTTATTGCAAATCAGGGAAACCATGAGACCTATGTTTCTTTGGGCCTGGCTTACTTCACTAAATATAACTTTTTCCAAGTCTTTCCATTTCCTAACAAATGGGGCGATGCCATTCTTCCTGATGGAGGCATAGAATTCCATTATATATACCACATTTTCTTGATCCATTCATCTACTCAGGGTATCTGGGTTGGTTCCATATCTTAGCTATGGATGCATGTAAAATTTTAAGAACATCCATGAAAATTGTGAGAAACATACTCACATGGCCAAACTTAAAGAACAGACATGGAGACAGAAAGCACAATGAAAGCAAAACTTCAATATTTAATGGTGATCTTGCAAAATCAAATATCTAGTGGGCAGGGCTGGGAAGGTGGCTCAGTGGTAAAGTGCTTGCTTTGCATGCATGAGGTCCTGGGTTTGATTCCTCAGCACCACATAAGCAGAAAAAGCCAAGCTCCATGACCAACCAACCAAAAAAAAAAAAAAGACACCTAGAGCAGTTATAGTAAATTTATTCTCCAATTTAAAGATCCCCCTCTTTGATTCTATTGAATCTTTTGGGATTGGCTTTTAGAAGAGGATCTTATCTTCAAGCCCATTTGTTTTCTTGTGAGAGAAAGTCTCTTCTGGAATGTGCTTTCTGGCACAGACTCATTTATTGGGGTCTACTTTTGCCCCTGATAGTTGACTTCTTTTCTGATGTTCTGTTTACCTGCCCTGTTTAGGGAATTTCCAAATGCAGGGACTCTATGATTGTTACATCAATCAAATAAGCTCTTAATCATTGTGCCAGCAACTTTCACTCAGGGTCAGATGCCTTGTCTTGATGATGAACCACCAATGACTTTATTTTCTACACAAATAATAATCTGTTCTTTGAAAAACAGCAGGTTGTTTATATTCCCCTCTTGTCCACTTCTGGGAAACATGGAAAACATGAAACAGAAGACCACAAAGCCATTTTTAGTTAGTATTACCATAATTCAGATTATGTTTAGCTACATAATAAATAACATTTTTTTCATGCAAAACTATCTGGGTTTTAGACTTGAATTTGGTATAGTATTACAGGTGTATGAGGTTGGGGTGTGGGTTATTATTATGCTTTCCTTTATGGAGAAGTTATCACTCCCATGTTTCAGGAAGAAATGAGAATGGTAGAGAGATTCCGATGAAGCAGTGATGAAGCACCAGGAAAATTAAAGAAGTACAGGCAATCCCTAGCAGAGTTTTGATCATATCTCATTGGTTAGACTATTCTATATTACAATCTCTAGCTAAAGGAGAGACATGAGATGAAGTTTTTGGGTTTTAAAAGAGCTAAGCATATAGTCATTGAAATAAAAATAGAAAGTTTTATTAATAAGGAAGAAGAGAATGTGAGGAGATAGCCAAGCAACAGTGTCTTCTTTCCTGCCTACTCTGAGGAGACCCAAAATATTAGACAGAGAAAGAATCCTTGAATCAGTGAAGATTTTAATAATAGTAATAGAAATTAATAATAATTAGAATTTAATAATAAAATTTAGGAACATTAATAAAAGTATATATTGGGATATTTGTTAAGTCTTTACAGTGAAGATATTATATAATTATATATATGTATATCATATTTAATTCATGGCAAATTGGCCAGTTAAATGGACTTATTAACTTTTCTTATGAGGAAATTTAGGTATAGGCAATAGCCCAAAGATTCTGAGCTTGTAAACTATAGAATCAGGTTTGAACTTGGCTTATTACTACTCTAAAAACTCATGTGGATGTTTTCTTTTAACAGATACTCATGAGTTCCTCAACCTTAAAAACAGTTTAGTGGAAGTTAGTCACACACAGGAACCTGTCAACTTATGTCTTCTTCAGTTTTGGGAAACTTGAAATTATTGATAGCTGCCACTCAAAGTTAATTCTCGATATAGGTATTGATCACTCTTTAGAAGACCTCAGAATCACTGGCTGGTATACAACAGACAAGGGTCTCATATTTAAAATATACTTAGAACTCAAAAAATTAAATCCCCCAACAACAAATCTTCAAGAAAACCAACTGATTAATAAGTGGGCTAAAAACTTAAAGAGAAACTTCTCTGAAGAGGAAATAAGAATGGCCAATAGGCACATGAAGAAATGCCCAACTTCTCTAGTCATAAAAGATTTGCAAATCAAAACAACATTGAGATTCCATCTCACCCCAGTTAGAATGGCTATAATCAAGAAATCTAATAATGACAGATGCTGGAGAGGATGTGGACAGAAAGGAACCCTACTGCATTGTTGGTGGGAGTGTAAACTTGTTCAACTACTTTGGAAAGCAGTATGGAGTTCTTCAAAAGACTCCACATATGTGGAGGAGATGGGGAAAAACCAGTTGTTTAAGGATACAGGTGGACCTGTTGCAACAATGAGAAGTACAAGTTGTCAAGTCCAAAATGAGCTTTACAACGTCGGTGGGGGGGGGAAGGGTGGGGAGTGAAAGGATTGGGATTGGGGGGAGGGGGGAGGCTGGGAAGGGATGTGAAGGGTAAACAAAGGAGGAGGCTGCAATGCTTGGTAAGAAATGTACGCATTATCCTGCCCATGTAATTGTAACCCCTCTGTACAGTATGTTCACAAATAAAATAAAATTAAATTAAAAAAAAGACTCCACATAGAGCTCCTCTATGACCTAGCAATCCCACTTTTGGGTATTTACCCAACCCATCACAAACAAGGTCATACTAAAGCTACCAGCACAACCATGTTTATCACATCATTATTCACTACAGCTAAGATATGGAACCAACCCAGATGAATGGATCAAGAAAATTACTATATATATATATATATATATATATATATATATTCTATGCTTCCTTCAGAAAGAATTATGCCTCCCCTTTTGTTAGGAAATGGAAAGACTTGGAAAAAATTATATTAAGTGAAGTAAGCCAGACTCAAAGAAACATAGGTCCCATGGTTTCCTAGTATATGTCTCGGACAAGCAGAAAAGGTCAAAAGTTATGTATATATGACTATTTAAGATGATGCTAAGTGAAATGAACCCCAAGATAGAGACACAAGAGGTTTTATTTTTGTTGCTGTTGTTTTTAATGTACTTATAATGTACTACGTGATTTCTTTGTTTCTCTTGTGTGTTCTTCACCCATGGTATAACCCTTGTTTTCACTGTATTTAATTCTGGTGCCCTACATCTTGTATATACATTTTTTCCTAATTTGGGGAGGGGAAGGGAAATTACAAAATGCTGAAATAAAGATGCAGGTTGACTCTTTGTAACAATGAGATGTGTAAGACATTATATTGAAAATGAACTTTCCAACTTTGCTGGGGGCGGAGGGGGGGCAGAGGGTACTGGGGAAGTGGGGAGGGAAGGAATGATGGGGGAAAAAAACAAAGGAGGGTGTACCAATGCTCGATAGGAAATGTACTCATTACCTTACTCATGAAACTGTAACCCCTCTATACAGTATCCTTACTATAAACAATATATATTTAAAAAGAGAATCACTGGCTCGGGACATCAGTTTGGAAACACAGTTGGAGGATTCTGGATTACACTTTGGGCATCATTCTATTTAAAAAAAACAGTATTTTTTTCTTCTAATTATTATTTTATTTTATTTTTTTATTTGAAAATACCATACAGAGGGGTTACAATTATATGAGCAAGGTAATGGGTACATTTCTTATCAAGCATTGCTGCCTCCTCCTTTGTTTCCCCTTACCATCCCTGTCCCCCAGCCCCCCATCCTCCCCACGCCAAAGTTGTAAAGTTCGTTTTTCAACATAGCATCTTGCACATCTCATTGTTGCAATGGGTCCACCTGTATCTCTATTTAAACAATTTACTTTTTCCCTTCCCCTCCCCAAATTACACCAATATCAAATACAGTGCAAACAAGGTTATATCGTGGGGGGAAGATATTATTTTTTGTTATATTTAGGATTGTTATTCCATCTGAGTAGTCTGGGAGCCTAGCAATCTCATGGTTTCTACAATATTAGACTAAAGCTCTTAAATAATCCACTCGTGTTTCCTGGCTCTGTCAGGAATGGCATGACTAATCAGAATCACCATGCTCTCTGTCTGCTATCTTCCATTGACCCTCATGTCACTTCATTCTCTTCCTATATCCTACTCCTGCTCAGTGCCATAGTGTGGCTTCATCACCACCAGGTCACATCTCCAGAGATTATTTTAGAGTATAGGGGTTTTGTTCGTTAGTCTGTGGGAATTTTTTCTGGGGAGACGGCAGGAATTGGCACAGTGATGGGTATGGCTGTTTATTCTAAGAGCGGGTGAGGAGGAGCTGGAGGCCACAGTAGTTGTGGGATAGGGAGCAGGCAGCAGGTGCTCCCAGAGCACTGTGCCCTTGCGCAGAAGTAGCCTTTGTCCTCAGGCTGGGTGGGGGAGATATTCAGGGAGCTGCCTTTTCTTGCTTCATCAAACTTAACAGTTAGCTTCTTCTGTGTCTGCACCTCTCCTCCTTTGACCAATGTCACCAAGAGGACAGGGTGTCCTTGGAGCTCCTGCCTGTACCATTGAAAGCTGGAGAAAATGCTGGAAGAGTTGCAGTACACATTACACTCTTCTCCCTCTTGGATGCTTAGAAATCTAGGTCTCTGCTCCAGTTGTTGGGCACTCATCTCTGTTTAAAAAACAAAGCAGAACAGTGTTAATTGAAACAAATCAGACAAAGATATTAAAGTAATACATGCTCTTGCTCATGTATTTAAGTTAAAAAGTTGATCTGAAAGTAGAATAAGGATGAGTATGGAGAGACTAGGAGGGGAGGATGGGAGAATGGTGGAGGGACATGATCAGTGAATGTCGAGTGTATGTCAAGAACACCACAGAGAAGCTAATTAACATATCCAGGCAATAACAGTTAATAAAACTCAGAAGGCACTAAGGAAGGAATTTAGAGACATCTTTTAAAGTTGAAAATTTTCCTCCCTCCATTTTTCTTCTTCAACAGTCACTTTCTTCCTTCCTTCTTTATTTCCTCCTTCATTTCTTACCATAAATAACAGCCTCTGGTGACTGTCTATCTCTTTAGAATTTTATCTTAATTAGAAACCTCATTAACTCACAAGCCAACTGAATCCAAAGGAGAGACACTGAGACTATCAAGAACATCTTTTCTTGGGATCACACGGCGATGGGGTTGGCTAACTCTGGCAGCTCCTGAGAGACTTTTCCGGGCCAGAACACGTGTTCCACCCACTTTGATCTCAGTCCAATGCAGATGTCTTGGAGCAGTAGCCAGCTGAATCATCCACACCCCCTACCTTCCTTTTCTCCAACCCACGCTGTTTTGACTCAGGCAAAACTTTTTACCTTTTGAAACACTGCTCCCTTATGGACAAACAGAAAATTGACATAATTTCTATAAGGTTCCTATTTCTCTCACTTTTTATTTGCTATGCCTAAGATTTATGAAGAAAGATTCTAGAGAGCTTCAGAAATAGAAAGTATATCCTTTAAAAAACTGATTAGTTTGCCTTGCATAGTTGGTCATGCTTATAACCTCAGCTCCTGAGGAGACAGATAAAGGGAAGGTCACACTTTGGGGCTAGCCGAAGCAAAAAACTAGCAAGACCTTCCTCTTAACAAGCTGGGAATGGTGGTGTGAGCTTGACTAGCTCAGCTATGTAGGAAGTGAAGGTGGGAGGATCACTATTTAAAGACATCCCAAGATTGGGGCTGTGTCCAAAAACCTTGAGTTGTCCCAGTACTACCCCCCCCAACAAATAATAATCCGTACCAGTGTAGTATGTAGAGTAATAGAAGATAATGTAAAGATTTATTTGATCATTTTTGCTATTCTCCACAAGCATGTTGTGCTCTATATTGTGATACTTTCTTTTTTTAAAATATATATTTTATTTGTAAAGATACTGTATAGATTGGTTATACCATTATATGAGTTAGGTCATGAATACATTTCCTATTGAGCATTGTTACCCCTCCGAGAAAGACTTCAGTACTATATATGTACTGCAATAAGGACTAATATCTTCCATTAGATCTTCCATTCAAAAACTGAACTGGAATAAGTAAGTCATCTGTACTATAAGGTATGGATCACACATACAGAGGTGACTTAAGAGAACAGTAGAAAAATGGTTGTTCTGATGTTCTTGCCTCCTATCATTAAAAATATTACAAATGTGGAAATCCTGTGATCTGAAAAGAATACCTCAGTGTTCATCAGAGAACTGACTCACATAGGAGAAAATAAAGTAGTGAATAGAACCTATTTGAAATGACTTTCAATCAGAATTGAGTCCTCAGCATATGTGTGATCATACACAGGAGAGACATTATGAGTATAGAAAACATTTTGCCAGAAGTCACATCTGTACGGGTATCAGAGACCTGGCCATATGACAGAATTTCTGTCAATATAAACATGAGAGGAAGTCTTTCAACCAGAAGCCAACCTTCAACAATTATTAAAACATTCACTCCGGAAAGAAACCCAATGTAGGAAAATCATTGTCAGAAAACCTCTGTAAATTATACAGAGAAATTCTTCATGGCAGAGGCAAATTAGGTGTGATGGGAAACCATTCTTCACTCTTCAGCTCTCTTTGAGCCAACATTTCTCATCGTGTTGAGTGGGGATGGTGTCCTTCAATATTATCCAAAGCATGTAGAAACAAGCAGTCTCGACAAGTAATTCAGAGATTGAAGTTATTAACTTGTGTCTTTTATACTAAGGAATGGTGTATCAGAGTAATTTGATAAACTCTTCTTAGAAATATGAGTTCTGGGAGGGACAAGATGGCGGAGGAGAAGCTGGAAGCTGAACAAGCTCTCGCATAGAAAGCAGTTTTAGAGTTCCAGTGAACAGTCCTAAGCCAGAGAAACACACCAAGTGTGCCATCACAGGACAGAGAGTTAGAAAAGTGAGAGAAAGCCAAGGCAAGAATACACATCTGAGCACCAGCCAGCAACCGCCGCCGCCGGCGGCGGCGGCAGGGTCGCAGTGGAGACCGCAGCCGGGCTATCGGCGGCGGCAGGGTCGCGGTGGAGACCTCAGCGGGGCTAAACCTGAGCACTGAGAGTCCGGGACGAAGGAGCCAGACGCAGCGGGCGAGCGGATTCTACTCAACACCAGCAAGAACCGACAAGGAGCAGACAGCTTCATCCTGCAGTTTGCAGACCAGAGACGACCCAGGATCCAAGACTCTGCGTGAGTAGAAGCCCGACATCCTCACTCCTTCT
>NW_012267300.1:7199056-7219542 GCF_000151885.1 Dipodomys ordii
GAGGCTGCAATGCTTGGTAAGAAATGTACGCATTATCCTGCCCATGCAATTGTAACCCCTCTGTACAGTTTGTTCACAAATAAAATAAAATAAAATTAAAAAAAAAAGAAATATGAGTTCTGGCCCTTTGGGACTGGATTCAGATCATCTCCAACACAGGGGAACAATAGTCGAGTAAAGAGTGTTATGATATTGTGATACTTTTATAGGACATGTATGCATATGGTATATAAAACTATTGCATCAATTATATTTTTTTCACTACATTTTCCTGGTTATATGGTAAGGGTATAATTCATTTAATCATTACAACAGTCAGAGGTATGTTATATTTTTGTTTATCAGATGAGAAAACTGAGACCAGAGAAGTTAACTAGTTTTCCCAAGACAGACAAGTTCATCCTTAGATCTGGTCTTGCAGACAGTGTGAACCTTGCAGGAGAGGACAGAAGAGGAGCATGGTGTTATTTGGAATCTTGTTATAAATGCAGAATCTCAGGCCTTAATTGAATTACAATGTGTACTTTAGATCTTCAGATGGCCCACATCCAACTTGTGATCACAGTGGCATGTGAACAGGCCCAGATCATTATATTAATTAATGCAAATAACTATGCATCCAAACTAAGTGGATCAGGAGAGAAGTATAACACTTAGCTAACTTAGCCACTGTTTCTATTATTTTATTTTATTTTTCTGGCAGTACTGGATATGAACTTAGGGCCTCACATTTGCTAGGTAGGCAGCCTACCACCTGAGCCACTCTGCCATCCCTTTTTGTGCTTTCTTTTTTCTTTCTTTCTTTCACTCTCTTTCTTTCTCACCTTCCTTTCTCTCTCTCCCTCCCTCTTTCCCTCCCTCTCTCCTTCTCTCCTTCCTTCCTTCCTTCCTTCCTTCTTTCCTTTCTTTCTTTCTTTCTCTTTCTTTCTTTCTTTCTTTCTTTCTTTCTTTCTTTCTTTCTTTCTTTCTTTCTTTCTTTCTTTCTTTCTTTCTTTTTTTCCTTCTTTCTTTCTGCCAGTTTCCCTGGACTGTGATCTTGCATTGCTTCAATGATAGGTGCCACCACCACACCCAGCCATTTTATGTTCCTAGTTAATTCATCAACCAGATAACTTTCATTGACTCTTTTTTTTATATAGAGTAGCTGCCTCTCTACCAGTTCAACTCCTGAACACATTGCAATGTTGTATACAATAGGTATCAGAAACACTCCACAGTTTACTTCACCTTTATATATTTGTCCATCATTTAAAAATGTAACAGTTTTGATATTTGATACATAATACATTTACTTTAGAAGATAACTTAGAATAATCCTGTGATAGGAATAGGTAAAATTGTTCCCATACAATACAGGAGGAAGCCTATCTTAGCTAAGATCACATAGCAGCTGTAGATAAATCAACTAGACATCAGTTTCCTTTGAAACAGAAATAAAAAAAAAACTCACATAGCTACAGCCATCTGATTTTTGACAAAGTGGCCAAAAATCATACATTTAGAGAAAAGAAAACATCTTCAACATGTAGAAGATTATCCACCTGTAGAAGACTGAAGCCACATCCTGTATATAAAATTCAATTTGAAGTAGATTAAAGATCTTCATTTAAGACCTGAAACTTTGAAATTATTACAAGAAAACATAAAAAAAGAACTAGGAGACACATGTATAGACAGTGAAGTTCTGACTCTAATAGTTCAGAAACTAAGAGCAAGAGTTGATATCATTGACTCATGCCTGTGATCTTAGGCACTTGGTAGGCTGAGAGTCAGAGGACTGAGCATGAGGCCAGTGTGGACAGAAAAGTTTGAGATCCCCTATCTCAAAAATAGGCAGTAAAAATAGGATTGAAGATGTGGCACCAGCCTAGCAAGCATGAGACCCTAAGTTCAAACCTTTGTACTTCCAAAAAAAATATTGACAAATGCTACTGGGCATCCAAGTAATTAAATACCAGAGTAAAAAGACAGACTTAATAGAAGAAAAATCTTTATTGAGTTATAAAAATTAAATACCAACATAACAAATATTCCAATTGATAAATGAGCAAATGCATTGAACAGTGTTCTTAACAAAAGAAAAAAATACAAATGATTGATAAATACCTGAAAAAAGTTCATCATTATCCTTAAAGGAAATGAAAATCAAAATAACATAGATATTCCTTTTCACCCCAGTCAGAAGGACTCTCATCAAGAAAACAAACAACAAATGCTGGCAAGGGCATGGATGGAAAAGGGACCCTTATATTCAGTTAGAATAGTAGCCCTTCTGTTGGCTGGAAGAATTAGTGTAGTCACTATGGAAATTATGGAAATCAATGTGGAAGTTCCTCAAAAAACTAAAAATGGAACTAGTATATGATCCTGCTGTATAACTTCAAGGCCTATACCTAAAAATGTAAGTATGACACAAAGATAATTGTACATCTACGTTTATTGTAGTGCTTTGCACAATAGCTGAGTTATGATGTCCATCAATTGCTGCATAAACAAAATGTACTATGTATACATAATGGAATATTATTCAACCATAAAGAAGAATGAGTTGTTATTTTTAGGAAAATAGATGGAACTTGAGCTCATAATGTTAAGTAAAATAAACAAGACTCAGAAATACAAATATCTAAATCTAAAAAAAGCCATGAATATAAAAGGGGGACCAGAGAAGGGGTGACCTAGTGTCAGGGGAGAGAGGGGGAAAGCAAGCCAATGGGGAGCAAAATATGATCCAAATATATTGGATCAATATGAAAAAGTCATAATAAAACACAGTAATTTGAAAAGAAGGGAAGTGAATATAAGAAAGATTAACAGAGGGGCGGAAAATTAAAACAAGGAAAAATTAAAACTCTTCTCTTTCTGGATCCTCCCAAGGAACCATGAAAAAGCAGAATAGGCAAATGATGAAAATGGACAATGAATGAAATGTGCTTGTTGGTGAACTGGGAACAGAAGATAACACAAAATTGCTCAGCACTACCTTCACTGGTAACGTAAGGTTTAAACCTAAGTGTGTGTGTGTGTGTGTGTGTGTGTGTGAGTGTGTGTATGTAGAATGCTCATATCACATGCTCCATTCATGAAGAAAATAAAGTAATATCCCACTTTTTAGGAGACATAAACAGTAAAGTATGAAAAGCTAGTTTTGTAATCCAGTGTTCAGAATTGAGCGGCCCTGAAGTGAGAGGGCAGAGGTGAGTACTGGCTGGCATGGTTAAAGCAGAGCAAGGGAAGTTCATCACATTATTTACATCCATCACATATTTACTGAATTTTATTGATATTTACTGAATTTTATACACTGGTTTTTGGGATGATTTTTTCCAAATATTAGAAATGTTTAACTCATTGAGTTTGTCTATCTCAAATTACCTGATGGGAGAAGCTTGCTGCTTTGATGATGGGTGCAGAGAGCTGGGGACAGGCCACAGGTGTTGAAGGCTGCTGAGTTACAGAGGCAAGTGGTTGAGGCACTGGCTGATAGACTGGAATCTAGAGGAAGCTTTGACTCCCTACTAATGAAGATGACTCTTTTCCTTTTAGTTAGTATATATTAATTGTAGAAAGGCTTTCATTGTGATGTTTCTACACATGCATGTAATTTACTTTGCTCGGACTCACCTCTGTTATTCTTTTTTATCTTGTCTTCTTCCATTTTGCCATTTAATTGATTTCACTCTGCTGTTTTCATCCATGAATATAATGGCCTTTGATAATATTTATTCCCTCATTACCTATTTTTTCTCTTTCCCCTTTATCGTAGTTTCCTGTTCTTAAAAAAACCCTTTCAAAGTGGAGTTTGGAGGCTTAGTGAAAGGTGGTGGATGAGTGGAAGAGACAAGTGAATGAATACAGTCCTGATACTCAAAATACCTAAGTGAAATGGAAGTGGGAAACTTGATTTGATTGGTGAAGGAAGGGAAATGACCAGGAAGCCCTGTACACATAAATAGACACGTTAAATTGTAACCCTTTGTTCAACCATTTGTAGATTAAAAAGTAAATTTTTAAGCCTCACTTTTATCATATGATCTTTCTGTTACACTCCTGGGCATGTACTAAAAAGAATGTAAATCAGCATACACTAGAGACACCTGCATGCTTTGTTTGTTGTAGCACTACTCATAGTAATCAGACTGGAATCAGCCTACGGGCCTATCAACTGATGAATGGATTAAAAAAACCATATATTTACAATGAGTATTATTAAGCCATAAAGAAAAAAAATGTCATTTGTCCAAAATGGATGGAACTGGAAATGATTTTAAACAAAATAATCCAGACTGAGAAAGAGAAAGATAAATATTGTATGTTTTCACTCATTTATGCAGTATATAATATTACATATTATAAAGTATTTATGGACAAAATATAGTTATGTCTACCTAGTATCTGCATCACTATATATTTGCTTTATCAATATATATATGTATATATACATATAGGTCTATCTATAAAACAAGCTAGCTCTTATCTTCTATCTTTATTCTATCTTAAATACATTATTGACTTGCCTTGAATTCTGCTTGTACTTCAAAGGCACAAAATGATGGAAGTAGAACTTGAATTGATCTTTTCCCTTTGGTACACACAGCTCAAGGGTTCTATTCACTATTGATAAGCAAGAAAGCATAAGATACAAATTTGTGATTCTTACAGAATTCCCAGCCTTGGTAAATTGTACTCACAGGGAACTCTGGATGACTCCAAACCAGTATGAATGTGCCAGGTCTTCTTGGCCTGTTGGAAAAAGTCTTTTACAGCTTTTACAGTGTATTATGCACACTAATGTGATCTGGCCTGAGAATTCTGATCTTCTCTCTTCTGGTCAAACTTCATGCATTCCAAAGCTCCAAACCGCAATGTCCTGTGTTTCCCAATATAGTACTGTGCATGTAATTGTCAAGACCATCTCACAAAATCCACTCTATGCCTGATACTCACCCATACAAACCAGTTGAACTATAGTACAAATGAGGCTTAAGAGTAGAAAAAAATACAAGCGCAACTCTCTTGGGGAGATTCATAAATGTTGAAAATATGATCCAATGTGCAGAGACAATGCAATTATTAAGTGTAGAAAGGTTTTGAACTGCAAGCCTGGAACCCTTCCTATTCATCAAACAACTTCCCACGCGAGTTTCACTGATTATTCAAGAGTGGCTAAGAAAAAGATGACCTGATTCTTACTGCCCATCCATTTGTTCTTGGCAAAGCTAGCATCTCTTAATTTCTTATCAAAATCCCTCTTCCATCTCTGCTACTTCCATAGACCCCATTCCTGACTGAATTTGGGTTTTATAAAAGAAGCCCAGAGACCTTGTTCTCCTTTCTCCCCTTTTCTCTGCTGAGCATTGACCCCAGGGACTCATATATGATCACTGTGCTTAACCTATAGTACTCTTCTGTTTTAATGGATATTGCTGCTTACAGGTGAAGCACAAAGATATCACCTGCTTGAATGTAGAAGTGAGAAAGAAAGAGAAACAGAAAGAGAAATAAAATATAAAATAATATAGTAAAATAATGTAAAATATGTATATATGGAAACATCTATAAACATATACAAATATAAAAGCATCCATATATTATCCCATTATATTAAATTTTAATGTTTTTGGAAAGCAGTAATATTTTATATAAATTTTCTTTATACATATTTACATTTTTTTGGTCGATCCTGGGGCCTGAACTCTGGGCCTGGGCGCTGTCCCTGAGTTCTTCAGCTCAAGGCTAGCACTCTACCACTTGAGCCTCAGCACCACATCTGGCTTTTTTGTGCTTATGTGGTGCTGAGGAATTGAACCCAGGGCCTCATGAATGCAAGACAAGCACTCTACCACTGAGCCACCTTCCCAGCCCCATATTTACATTTTTACTTTAAATTATATTCTGTTTTTCTCTTTGCTATTTTCTTTTTTGTAATAATGGGTATTGAACTCAGAGCTTCACTCCCAGGCCTTTTATGAGTTTTTGTTTGTTTGTTTGTTTTTGGTCTGTCTTGGGGCTTGAACTCTGGGCCTGAAATCTGTCCCTCAGCTCTTCAGCTCAAGTTTAGCGCTCTACCACTTGAGCCACAGTGTCACTTCTGGTTTTCTGGTGGTTTATTGGTGATAAGGCTCTCACAGACTTTCCTGCCTGGGCTGGCTTTGAACCATGATCCTCAGATCTCAGCCTCCTTAGTAGCTAGGATTACAGGTGTGAGTCACCTGCTCCTAGCCTGGTTATTTTGTTTTTAAGATAGAGATTTATACTTGCTCATCCTTCCTCCCTTCATTCCTGTGCATTCCTCCTTTGCCCAGGAAGGCTGTGCAAATCTAGTCATGATATTCAATATACATTATGTAAAAAAGAAACTGTGTAACTTGAAAGTAGTGTGGGAAAGGGAAAATGGGAGAACAAGATAAGGAGTGATATTGACCAAGACACATTGTACTCATAACCCACCCTTTTGTAAACTGCTTACTAATAACATTGAAAAATAGACTTTGATTAAGAAAAAAAGGTAGAGGTCTAGCTAACTTTATCTGGGTGGCCTCAAACTCTTGATCCTCCAGACTCTACCTTCCAGGTAGCTCTCATTACAGGTGTTACCACCATGCCAACCTTCTCTTAGTTTTAATCAGTTACTTCAATAACACAGTGGTTCATCTAATTTTCTTCATGAACCAGGTATTAAAGTGCATTCTGTAATACTATTTCTTGTTTTCATGTTATCAATATCATTTTCATGCTTTCCTTAGATTAGTTTTGTTTTTACTCTAACTTCTTGGACTGCATGCTTACTTAACATTTTGTGGGTTTTAAAAATAGATAATGAAAGTGATGACTAAAAGGGAGATTTTAATATCATTATCCTTATGACTATTAGCTGCTCCCTAAACCAAGCAAGCATGTTCTCAATGGGCTTTTTCTTTCTTTCTTTCTTTCTTTCTTTCTTTCTTTCTTTCTTTCTTTCTTTCTTTCTTTCTTTCTTTCTTTCTTTCCTTCCTTCCTTCCTTCTTTCCTTCCTTGGATTTATTTTAGGACAACTAGATGAAGTAGGCAGAAATAGAACCAAGAAACATTTACTGCTCCTCATGCAGGATATGGGAGTTAAAGTCTTCCTGGTGGGCTTTCTTGTCAAGGAGAGAGTAAGCCTTATGCCCTTGGGATATGTTTTTCTATTTTCTTCCACTGCCTTCCCATGCTGTTATGCCTTTTCTTGCATGGATATATAAAGCAGGAACAGCCCTATCTGTCACTTTCTATAAGTCTCACGACATAGTTATATATAGCAGCATCTCTCTGGTTGACCCTGGGCAGGCTCAGCTAGCTGGACATTTTGTCTGGAACAATCGTCTAGCTGTACATATCATTTGTCACAAACCATTAAATCCTTCAGAAAAGTCCCTTTTTAGGAGGGAAGTGATCTATCACAGATTGTGCTTTTGTTTGCTGTGGAGCTGTAGCTATAAGATCCTAGGTCACTGCTGTGAATGATTGGGAGATTGAAGGGCTGACTCCAAGAAGAGGGGAGCCATGGCAAAGTAACAACAGAGCTTCAGCACTGGTCCCCAGGAAGAGAGCACAGTTTGGGCCTGGCTTGCTCCTCTTCCCAGAATGGGGAGTTCTAGGGAGAACCCCTAGAATGGGATTCTGGGGATTGTCTCTGATAGATATATGATTTCAGATTCAAACTAGCTTAAAGTATGACAGGGAGTAGAGAGATGGTAAAGTAAGAAGGGCTTTAGGGGAGTTTTGATTCAATATAAGACATGCTTTGAGGAGTTACTTACTGAGGCATTTGGGAAAAACAGGTATTTCTCAGGGTCTCCAATGCCCTAAACCTTTTGGCTTAGAAGCTTTTTTTTTTTATCAGTATCTGCAGTTGTAGAGCTCAGGCACAGAAATATGGTGTGATAGGCATTCAATCTCTGTTAATTTTTTTTTGTTGGATACATCTTAACTCAGCTCTAATCTCATTCTGACTGTTGCTTCTAAAACAGTTCTACAGAATTCTTTCTGGCCTGACCCCATCAGTCTGTTTGTGGTGATATATGGTACCCATCCTCTTTCCCCTAATTCCCATATTAAGTTCTTCCAAGAAAGAGCTTGCTGCTACAGAAGTGACAGTGGGAGAGAGAAGAGTCGTAAGAAGTTGTTAGAGACTGAAGTTTTAATGGAAGGAAGTTCACTGAGTACACATTTCACCTCTACTAAATTACCAGTGTCACTGACACTTATATAGATTCTCACTTGCTGAATAATGGAAACATCCTTCTAACTATCTTCTCTCTTACCAATTGGCTTGAATAATAGTCTTGAGAATAAAGGGGAAGCTTTCCACCGAGTTGGTGTAGCAGCCAAAGGGAAGATGTGACCACAGTTAATACTTGGGCATGGGTCAGGACAGAAGATAGATGATGCACTCTTTTGTCACTACAAGGAGACATATCTGTAAAAAACATGGCATTTATAATCCTGCAGAAAGAACTGGACCAAACTGCCACAAATTAATGGCAAGTTAGATAATGCTATGACAAGTTTTTTCTCTATCAGATCTATAGACCCAGCAGCTTTCGCCAACATCAGTGTATCCATCTCTTGATATGTATCTAAAGAAATGACATGTGTTCTATGGCTTTAAAGTACTTCCTGCTCTCTTTTCCCCTTGTCCTTTCCTTTATTCTGCCCATCCTTTTTTCCTAATATATGTATAAGAGAAAGAATACATTAGTGATTAATTAAAAAACACAGGGCTTACTACTTTTATGGGCATAGTTTATACACAGCTTTCTTTATCTAAAGACATTTAGTTATAAAAATTTAAGCTGTCTACAATATGCTAGAGTATGAGGATCTAGGCAATGGAGAGATATATTCTTATCATTGGAAATAACTTCTAATGGCATGGATATGAGGATGATTTCCAGCATATGAGTACAACAGATTTAAACTGTTGATAACTTCCTATTACAATTCAATTAATAGCACAAATGAGAGTTGGACAAATATAAACATGCTCTTTTAGATTATTTGCATTTCTTTATTTGAAATAAATTATTTCTGCTTTTTTCTCATTATAATAAAAGCATATGTTAAAAACTTTTGCATAATAATGCTACATAATACAATATATAACTAGAGAAGAATGTATGCCAAAGAAGTTGAAAAGGATCAAAAAATTATAAATTACCTGAACTGGTTAAACTAAATATTGTCTATTGGAATTTTTAAGAAATGATTATGATAAAGCCCTTTTTCTTTTTTTAATGTAAATATTTACCATTTTCTTCTAAGCACTAACTTTACGTACTTTGTTTTTGTTGAGTGGAGTGTTCCCTAAACACCATCAATTGGTTATAATATTGAGTAAATCTAAGATGTTTTCATAGATTTTCTGACTCATAACTATTCTTTAATAAGAAACAAAGTTTACAGTGTCAACATGTAACAGTGGTTTTGTTTTTAATCTATTTTGCTTTTGGTTCTAACTGTCTGTAATATTTTGGAGCCTTGTTGTTATGTGCATAGACATTTTTTTTGGTGCCAGTCCTGGGTTTTGAACTCAGGACCTGTGCACTGTGCCTGAGATTTTATTTTGTTTAAGGATAGCACTCTACCATTTGAGCCACAGCTCTACTTCCCATTTTCTGGTGATTATTTGGAGATAACAGTCTCAAGGACTTTCCTGCTTAGGCTGGCCTTGAACTGTGATCCTCAGATCTTAGCCTCCTGAGTACCTAGAATTACCAGCAGGAGCCACCAACACTAGTATATTTTTATAATTATATCATATTCATGTTTATTTCTGTAGTATTTCTTTTTCTGAAGTTTAATTTGTTGGATATTAATACATAGTTCCTTCAATATTGTTTTTTCATGGATTTTTTTCATTTTAACTTTTAATCTATTTCATAAGCAGTACACTGTTGGATTATTTTAATAAATTATACTGATACTGTCTTAAATTGCATGTTTAGGAAATTTATATTTGTTATAATTATTAATATGCAAAATTTAGTTTATTATCAGTCTTCTGTTTGTGCCCTTTGATTTTATTTCTGTTAAATTAAATTTGTGCATTTTCTTTTACTTCAAGGAGCATGTGGCATAGATTTTTATATAATTAAATAACTGTTTAATAAAATTATAAAGCAAGCAGTGATTTTCCTTTAATTGCAAATAACTTAGTCATTTTATTATACAAAACTAGTGTTTTATATTTATTTTTCAGATACTGGCACAAAAATAATTAATGAAATGTTCGAAACTTTTCTTTCTTTTCCAAAGATTATTTTATTCAGTCATATTAAACCTGTCTCACCAGCTCCAATCCAAGCAAGTGTGAGAACCTGAATTCAAACCAGCGGTACTGTCAAATTTTTCTGCGAAAGGGTAATATAGAAAATATGAAGTCAATAATGAGAATTTTTTCTGAAGAGAAAATAAGAATGGTCAATAGACCCATGAAGAAATGCTCAACTTTTCTAGCCATAAAAGAAATGCAAATCAAAACAACATTGAGCTACCACCTCACCCCAGTTAGAATGGTTATAATCAAGAAATCTAATAACAACAGATGCTGGAGGGGATGTGGCCAAAAGGGAACCTTCCTGCATTGTTGGTGGGAGTGTAAACTTGTTCAACCACTTCGGAAAGCAGTATGGAGGTTCTTCAAAAGATGCCACATAGAGCTCCCCTACGACCTAGCAATGCCACTTGTGGGCATTTACCTGAATGATCTCAAACAAGTCTATACTAAAGCTACCAGCACAACTATGTTTATCGCATCATTATTCATCATAGCTAAGATATGGAACCAACCCAGATGCCCCTCAGTAGATGAATAGATCAAGAAAGTGATACGTGTGTGTGTGTGTGTGTGTGTGTGTGTTTGTGAATTCTATGCCTCCATCAGAAAGAATGACATTGCCCCATTTGTTAGGAAATGGAAAAATTTGGAAAAAGAAATTAAGTGAAGTAAGCCAGGCCCAAAGAAACATAGGCTCCATGGTTTCCCTTATTTGCAATAACTAATATAAGTCTAGGACAAGCTAAAAGCTATGTACACATGACCATATAAGATGATGTTAAGTGAAATGAACCCCAAGATAAGGAGACAACTCTTTTCTTTCTTTCTTTCTTTCTTTCTTTCTTTCTTTCTTTCTTTCTTTCTTCTTTCTTCTTTCTTTCTTTCCTTCCTTCCTTCCTTCCTTCCTTCTTTCTCTCCTCCACCTTCCTTCCTTCCTTCCTTCCTTCCTTCCTTCCTTCCTTCCTTCCTTCCATTTTCTTTTTCATAGTCAGACATGCTCCCATTCATCAGTAAGAGACTTTACTAAGCACAGGTCAGGCCATGCCCTGCAATCACAGAAGGTGCCTTGTCTCAGGAGGTTAGTGCTGGGCCACCATTGCAGCCTCAGTCACTGTGTCTCTCAAGGCACAGAAGTACTCAGCTGTGTCACTCCATTGTATTGAGGCTTTCTTCAGATGGAAGGAGGTTTCACTCTTCTTAAACTCAGCCTCAAAGCCTTTGATGCCTTTAACCACAGTTTTCCCTGGTTCATATTTGAGGAGAAACTGGAGGCCTTGGTTGGGGTACTGGACATACCAGAAAAGATAAGGTGTTCCACCATAGGAATAGTTGCATCTTAACTCCAAAGGGGCTCTTTCAGAGACAGTGACATGGCTGTCGAGCTGGGTCACAGACTGAGCTCCACTTCCTCCTGCAAAATCAACATTGTGTCCATGAGACCAGGCCAAACATACCAGTGATGTTCAGCTTCTGACTGGACCAGCATTACTTCTGTGGAGGTAGAAACAAGGAGCACACCACTTACTCAGCATGAAGGGCACTCCAAGCAGCAGAAGGGCTACTGAGACCATAGCTAGATGGTGAGGAGGCTAAGCTTTCTGAAATGTATGGAGAAGGAATCTGTCTGAGAACGCTGTGTACTCGTGATGGGGAAAGTCTGGTAGTCACTGGTTTCCTGTTTCAAAAAGCCCTAGGAAATGCTGTGAGATGCTTTCTTGGCAATGCAACTCCAAGTGTAAGGTGAAGAAGCATAAAACCTGTCAGCAGACATTTCCAGTCTGTGCAATATCGCCCCCTAGAGTCAAAGTTACAAACTGAGTCAAGGTTTTTGTGGTCTGTTTTCTTAGCAGTGTTACTAATGCTGGTGAGGGAGTTTTCAGTGGTCAGTTTATTAGGAGGCTATCTTAATCTTATGGACTAAATGACATTATTGAATCCCGCTAAATGAAAGTATTGTCATCCTCATTTTACAAGTGAACAAACTTAGTATGGAAGAGAAGTTTCAGTTTGCCCAAGATTATACAAAGCAACAGAACTGCAGTTTGTCTATTAATATGTCAAGAATCCATGTTATTAACTAGTGATAATTACTGCATATTTCTCATTGTGGGTCTCAAGAGAGATATTGTCCTTACTTAACAGATGAGAAACCAAGTCTTTATGACATGAAATAATTTACCCAAGTACAGATGAAGATTGCATCTAACTCTTTTCTATTCCAAGATCAGCCCACTGTGTGATCTTGATATAGTAGGAGTAGATGCAATTTCACAAAAACAAAGGCTCTGAGCAAAACTCAGAAGAGAATAAGGTCTAGAGAAAATCCTCAAGGAGCCTTAAGACTGGAGGCATGAAGAGCAGAAAAAATACCAAAGAGAGCTCACAAGTAGATTCAGTAATATGACTGTGGTTTCATGAAAGGTGGGTTTACTGTATTCCTTTCAGTTAGTGATGGAGCTACAATTACTACATGAATTTTTCTGCACCAATGCAAAAGTTTAATTCAGATAAAAGTAGCATGTGGTTGTTGGAGAATATGGAGAAAGAAGGGCCAGATTAGGGAATATAAGAGGTAATGGAATGAGGGAATTAGGGCCAGATTAGGGAATATAGGAGGTAAGGGAATTAGGAAATTGGGGCCAGATTAGGGAATATAGGAGGTAAGGTCCCCAGTCTCCTCTCTTTGCTAGCTTGGCCTTTTAGTGTGTTATCTAGCCTCTAGAAAGAACTGTGGATACCTCCCTTGGGGACAGCATAGGTGACCAAAAGAGGATGGAGTAGATTAAGCCACAGCTCACTCTTCCCTTCCCTTTTAACCTATGAAGGTACATATTCAACTATTCCTTTGCTAGCTAGTCACAAATACCAGCTCTGTTACAAAAGTCTGGTTAATGGCATGACAAGCAGCTTTCTCCACATCCCAGGTCCCTGGAGTCAGTGAAACTGGTATTTGGACTTCTTTCCTACAAGGACCTTGGATCTGCCTACACCACTTAAGAGTACTCACTGGCTTCTAATACAACTTCCACATAAAACATTAAATAGTATGTGAGTGCAGGGGCCAGGAGCTCCTTGGGGTTTGGAAATTGTTAGATGAAATAATTTTCCTTTACTCTGCTCTTCGCTGAGGCAATCTCCATCTGGAGGATAGTGTTAGGCTCACCTTCCACAGGTTCATAAGTCATGTAGCTGCCTTTGTTCTTGTACAGGTAAAAGCAGATCAATATCACCACAGAGAGTAAGGTGAGGAAGACCACAATGATAACATCTGCATGAGTGCTGCTCTGGCTTCCTCAGTTTCTGGGGACAAATTCTCAGTAGCCTGAAGCGTTGGGGATGGTCATCAGCTCTTCTCTAGGAGAAGGCATGGTCAGAAGGCTGGTCCTTGCTGCCAGGAAGTCATCACCTGGAGGAAGGGGCATATGGGCAGATCTTTCTAATCTGACAGGCCACGGTGCAGGTGGGGGGAGAGGGAAGGCATGATTTTTAACCTATTTTTAATAAATTGCATCATCCTGATTATCTATCTATCTATCTATCTATCTATCTATCTATCTATCTATCTATCTATCTATCTATCTATCTAGTGCTGGTAGTAGGCCTTGCACCCAGCTTAGGAGCCATCCTTCAGCTTTTTCACTCAAGGCTGGCACTCTACCACTAAGTCACAGCTCTATTTCTAGCTTTTTGGTTAATTGGAGATAACAGTTTCATGGACTTCCCAGACTAATCTGGCTATGAGCTGTGATCCTCAGTTATCAGACTCTTGAGTAGCTAGGATTACAGGCATGAGCCACCAGCTTACTGTTCACTATGGCTTATTAAAAATGATTTTCATATTACAAATAATTATTTGCTGATGCTGAGTGTCAGAGCAGCAGCAGTCATGGGTCTGGTGTAATGCCAGCTGCCTGATGAGCACAGTCAAGGAGCAGTGGTAGGTGGCTTAATATTTGGGCTGGGATACTTTAATATCCATGAGCTATAAGCCTCCTTAGTATTGAGATTGACTCTCAAATTTATTTTTTTAGTCAACATTTGAAATCATTACTAACAAGATGTTGGGGCTACTTGTAGGATTTCATTTTTACTAGTGCAGGCTATAAAAAACAAAGGTGAAATTCAGTGATCCAGGACTCAATTTCTTATTTATTTGTTTGTTTTTTATTTCTGGTACTGGGCATTTGAACTCAGGGCTTTTGTTTGGTCTATTCACTCAAGACTATTGCTTTACCACTTGAGCTACACTCCCACTTCTGGATTCTTGCTGGTTAATTGGAGAGTACTGTAGATAAAGTTTCCTACATGGGCTGGCTTCAAACTGTGATCTTCAGATCTCATCCTCCTGAGTAGGAAGGATTATAGGCATGAACCATAGATAACTGGTACATTTCACATTTTATATACCACCTATTTCTGTTTAGAAATAAGTTCAGAGATGACATAGAAATTAATGTCTCTTCAAAGTATGTGTTTTCTTTGTTCACTATCCCCAATATACTCTAGAGATTTTATTTCTTGATATATGTACACAGCCCTACAACCATGAAGACTTTGAAATATGTTTGCAACATAAAGGATTAGATGCATGCCCTGGGAGAGAAAACAGTTCATTTAAAAAAGTTATTCTACCATTATATTTTGATTTTACCTCTTAGATGAGGAGGCATTGTTCTAAGCAGGGAAGACCCAGAAGTTGAAGGGATAGGTAAAGGGCTAGAGAATAGCTGGAGAAGCAAAACATAGGTTTCAATAAATAAGATAATTTTAGGTAAAGAGAATTGAATACTACACTGAGATGGATAGTCATGGTAAGGACAACTGTGGAGAGAAGGCTCTACAGTGATATTTACTCTGCAACAGGAGTTAAGGAATTTAGCCTCTAGCAAGTTCAATAACATTTTCTGCAAATAACAGATCTCTGTTGAATACTGATTTAAGCATTGGCAACCATTGTCTATTTTACTTTGCATAGTAACCATATGTGGTAGATTCCTTTAATGCTGATATTGTAGGAATGAGGAACTCCTTCCATAAATTATTAGGTAATCTGAACAAGATAACTCAAATAATGAGTGCTAGATATGGGAAACCAACCCAACCCAGAATATAGTCTCAAGCACTTTTTAATTTTTAATTTTACTATTTCTTAGACTCCACTTTGTTTTTGTTGCTAATGATACAATACTATCGACTGGGAAAGTTATGAAGAAAAGAAAGCTTGAGGTGGCACATAGCAAGAGATAGACAGTGTCTCTATCTTTATCTTCTGGTTTCTTTCCCTCTTCTTATAAAGCCAGCAGTATTATTCTAATCCTTGGGGCTGTACCCTGATGACTCTCCAATCCAAATCACCTGTCAGAAGTCTTACCTCTTAATATCAAAGAGTTTCCATAATATTAGGTCACAAAGGATATTAAGTGCCAACATTAGTATTTCAGGGGGCAAATCATATCCAAACCATAGTCCTCCCTAAAGGAAGATATTACTCACCTGGAAGAGTTCAAATAGAATAAAATGAGAGCACATACGTAAATCATCTACTGCAATAACTTGTATCTTAGGCCCTCAAGCAAATCTACTTAATGTAGGAAATACTGGTGCCTGGGAGTCACACTCTGAAACTTTAATGAAGCCTTATGCACAAGATAAAGCTCACAATATTTTTCTGAGGTATATTTTGAAAACTATTTAGCATAGTAGATTGTCATAAATGTTCTTTCTATCGTATTTCTTACTGTTCATGAGAAATAGGGCAGTGCTGTGATATTTCAGAAGATTGGAAGGCTTTCTTATGAGATGTTCCTACAATGACTTATTTTTCTCTGGCAGTGACTATTGCTCCCACATCTCATATAGTTTTATAATCTACTAAAGTGCAGAACAGTAGATACAATTTCACATAGCAGAGAAAAGCTCCTACCACGTGTAACACGGTCAAACATTATTTCTGGGTATCCGACTGTCTTCTAGCCCAACTCATCCCGTGTGTGCCATCTGTTATTTTTAGATCAGTTGCCGTCACATCTAGGAAGGGAATAGATCAGTCCTCCTGAATCCTCTCTGGCATTATTACTGTTATAGGCGCTTTATTGACATTGGTTCACAAATGGTAATTCCTGTTGTGACAAGGCTTTGACACAATTTAACTTGTGACCACTAGAGGGCTGCAGGGAAGCCAGCATAAATGCCACAAAATATTTTAGACAGACACCAGATGGCAGTACTTCAGGTAAGAATTGTTTCCTATCTCCACAGGTAGCACTTGATTCTCAAGGAAAGAAAGCAAGATTTAGACAGTGTTCAGAAGCTAGTGGCATTTAAAGAAAGATGTAAGGGAAGTGCAGAGTACACTATGCACATCTGAAGGGAGAACATTATAGACGTAAGGCAAAGGCCAGGAAAAAAGATTCTCAAATGGAAACATGCTCTGAGTGTTTCAGTAATCACCTTTTCTTGAATTTCACAGCACTCTATTACATAAAAGTTGAGCTGAACATTCAGAACTGTTAACTGGTTAGCTGATGATTTTCTAATCTATTGCTCCTTGGGCAATATGTACCTAGCTTTGGAATATTTTTCTGTAGCTGCCTTTAGGATCTAGTTGACACTGTAACATCACCAGCATAGAGACATCTGCTACCGTCCCTGGTCACTTGCTTCTCCATAGCCCAAACTCTGCTCCTTAGATGTCCTTTCAGATACCATGATCTGCTTACAATAAAAGTCAGATGGGGAGAAGAGATATTAATGGAAAATTGACATAAATCGCTGTGAAAGTACATATGAAGGAGCGACTATCAAGGTTGTCAGGGAAGGCTCTATTAAGTTTCTGGCACTTGCTGAATTTCAAAGTATAGGAACTGGTGAGGTGAGACAGGAGAAGCACATACTAGGCAGAGGAACAAAGCTGCAGGTACAAACCTCAGGTGTAAACTTGAGGGTATGACTATACAGGGAGTCATCAGAATATAGGTGAGAGACAGGGTTGTAACAGGAGATGAGACTGAAAATGTAGTTAAGGCATTATTTGATTTAGCCTGGTTTACCTTGTTGGAAAGTTGAATTTTATGCTTTAGACAACACCACTAGAAGCTTTTAGGGAATGGACTAAAATTTATCTTTTCTTTTTTTCTTATTATACTTTTAGAAATTGTAAAATATAACTTACCTATGAAAGAATCAATATAGAACATATTGTTAAAAAAAGGAAAATTAGTTACTATCTTGCCCATGTAATTGTAACCCCTCTGTATGGTATTTTCACAATAAAAAAGGAAAATTAGAGATGTTTAATATTAGAGAAAGTTATGTTTCATTTCCAAAATATTAAAATGAGAATGATTTAAAAATCCTTTTTCCTAGGAATTTTATGTCTAAATTATATAATAATTGTAAAATCTTTAATATGTTATCTCACATATAGTAAGCTAAATAAGTATTGCTAATTTTTTTCTTAATAAAACCTATATTTACTTTATTTTTTAAATTTAATTTTATTGCCAAGGTAAAGCACAGAGGGGTTACAGTTACATTTTTCTCCCACTTTCCCTCTCTTCCCAGCCCCTGTCCCCCCAGTTGTAAAGTTCCTTTCCAACATATTGTGAGTATTGCTTTTGCATTGGTTTGCCCTTTGTCCCTTTTCTCACCAATTTGTTGTTCTCCTTCCCTTCTCCAAATAGGATAACCATATATACAAGACACAGGGTCCCCCCCCCAAAAAAAACAATGACAACAGGGGATACACCAAAGGGGAAAAAAGGAAAGAGAAAAGAAATAACTTCACACAGTACATTATAAACAACAACAACAAAGAAAAACCTCTTGTTTCCATATCTTGGAGTTAATTTCAATTAGCATCATCTCATAACCTACATTAGCATCATTTTATAGCCTACATTTACTTTAATGTCCAGGTCCATATTGCCTTTTTCTTTTTCTCTCCACAAAGACTTAATGATGGAAAGTTCTAGAAAGCTTACTCAAACATTCCTCCTTGTAGGTGATCTATTCCTTAACCTTCTTAGGTAATTTCCTCCTGACTACATTAATATACTCAAGGCACTGTGAAGATTTGGAGGAAACTCTCAAATGTGGTTTAATTTTCATTATCTTAATCAATAGTGTATTAAGTACTTCCATGCAAGCTTATCAAAAATTGGATATTATAGTTCTATAGCAACTAAATTTGTGTCATGCTAGTGTTTATTGGTTTGTATGAGCTTTTTGTAATGTTGTTCACAGCATTGAATATTCACAGCATTGTGGTCTGTGCATTGACTTGCCAGATTCTCTCTTTTTTGTCCTGGTAGTTGAGCTTTGAACTCAGAGAACTCTATAACTTGTGTTTTGATTAGGGTCTCAGCGTTTTGGCTTGGCCCAGCCTCAGACAGTGGTCTCCCTCCTAGCCTACTTATTTAGCTAGACTTAAAAGCCCATATCACGTGCCCAGCCCAGATTGTCGTCCCACTTTTGTATAAAAGTAATAGGAAATTTTATTAGGAAAGAAATGTGTGAAGGAAAGGGATTATGTGCAGGAGCACAGGTATTGACTTAGGTTAATTGCTCTGGTCTTAATAGTGATTTTTAAATAGAAAAATTCAAAATATATTTCACAGCTACAGGAAAATAGCTTGAAAGATTTTCTTTTAAAACTTTAGTAATACTTTTTTGTAAAAATAATTTTCTCATTGGCTCCCATTGCTTCAAATGATAAAGCAGGAACCATTCTTAATGACACATCCCAGAACAATGCTCTCTCTTTCTAGTTCTCTTTTTCTCTCTTTCTGTGTGTCTATGTGCCTGAGTTTTTCTTGAAGGATGCAGTTAAATACCCACACATAGATTTTCCTGATATGTTTGTGGTGCTTCTCTTATAACCACAATAGCGTACTTGAGGAATTTCTCATTCCATTTTATGGAATCTAATATAGTATATGTCTGAACTAGGAACATTTTGTTGTTGTTGGTTGCGGGTCTTGAACTCTGGGCTTGTTCACTGTCCTTGCATTCTTCAGCTCAAGGTCAGTGCTCTACCACTTGAGCCACAGTGCCACTTCTGGTTTTCTAGTGGTTTATTGGAGATAAGAGTCTCACAGACTTTTGTGCCCGGCTGGCTTTGAACCACAATCCTCAGACCTCAGCCTCCTGAATAGTTAGGATTACAGGTGTGAGCCACTGGTGCCCAGCACTTTGTTTTTTGATGAACAAAACTAATATAAAAAGCAAGGAGTTTTTTCTGATTTATCAATGTCAAAAATAATAGAAGACCTTTTAAATTTTAATTGAGCAAACCTAAAAAAAATTTTTTTTGGTGGTAGTAGAATTTGAATGCAGAATGCCCATTTGCTAGGCAAGCTCCTATTCCTAGGAGCTTGTTGACACAAAATCCAGTGTAAGACTGAGTGGAGACTTCAAACTGAAATATGCTTAAACACTGGCTTCAATCATAAAACTATTCATAGAAACAATAGTTATATTAGGTATGAAATTTCCAGCTGATAGTGTATTTATGTGGATATTGCCATGATTTACTCTCCTTCCATCTGCCTGCTTCTAGACTCATAGATGTGCTAATGGACGCTAATCTTATACCTTGGTGCATGTTGGTTGAGCTTCAAGGTGTCTATGGGAGAGTATGGCTCAGTTACCAGAGCAACTCATGTACAGATGTGTACATGAGTTGGAGGAATCCTTGCACTATATTATCCAAAGACACAATCCTTGTCTTACCTTTTTTTTTTGAAGGTTAACTGTTGTTAAAGGAGCATCTGTGGACATCAAGGGGATAGCATGGTTGATTTACATTTTCTAACTTAATGATCTGGAACTATTTCCAAGATTGCTTCCCTGTATTGGTTGGATAAGTTTGGATAGACCATGAGAGAACTTGTGCAGGATTTGCAAGGTGTGTGTGGTGCAGCAGTATGTTACTGTGTTTGCTCTGTAGGTGTAGGCTCTGGGACAGCACACACATGTTAACACGGATATGCCAGGTCATTTTTTTTTTGCAGTAGTGAAGACTGAAATAAAGTCTAGTGATACCAACCAAGAGCTCCATTACAGAGCTACATGCCCAGCCTGATAGCTATTCTTCTTCTTCTTCTTCTTCTTCTTCTTCTTCTTCTTCTTCTTCTTCTTCTTCTTCTTCTTCTTCTTCTTCTTCTTCTTCTTCTTCTTCTTCTTC
>NW_012267300.1:7219772-7229882 GCF_000151885.1 Dipodomys ordii
CTTCTTCTTCTTCTTCTTCTTCTTCTTCTTCTTCTTCTTCTTCTTCTTTTCCTTCTCCTCCTCTTCTTCCTCCTCCTGCTCCTCCTCCTCCTGCTCCTCCTCCTCCCCTTTTCTTCTTTTGTGCCAGTACTGGGACTTGAACTCAGGGCCTGGCCATTATCCCTTAACTTTTTTTTCTCAAGGCTAGCACTCTACCACTTGAGCTGCACCTCCACTCCCAGCATTTTTTTTGGGGGTCTGGTTAAAATCAGAGGTAAGAATCTGACAGTCTTTCTGTCCTGGGCTGGCTTCAAACTTAGTATTTTGAATTGTAGTTGTGAACCACTGACACCTGGTTCTTAGCTATTTTATTTACTTACAATTCAGTTCCTCCACCTCCAGCCATATCCCTTCCTTCAGTTTTGTCATTGACCATGACATGATGCTAAATAATTTTGTTTCACCTGGGACTTATATGCTAAATAATATTGAAAGTGGTAAGGACAGAGTAGTTGTAGTTTGTCCTGTAGGTTCTGATTATCCTTGTGAGTTTCATTGCCCTTTTTTTATTACATTTTTTTATTGTGAAAATACTTTACAGAGGGGTTACAATTACATAGGCAAGATAATGAGTACATTTCTTATCAAGCATTGTAGCCTTCTCCTTTGTTTCCCCTTCCCATCCCTTCCCATCCCCCCCCCGTCCCCCACCCAATCCTCCCCTCTCCCCCCTTTCTAAAGGCAGAGTTTTTTTTGGGGGGGTCCGGTCATGGAGCCTGAACTCTGGGCCTGGGCGCTGTCCCTCAGCTCTTCAGCTCAAGGCTAGCGCTCTACCACTGGAGCCACAGCGCCACTTCTGGCTTTTTTCTTTTTGCTTATGTGATGCTGAGGAATCGAACGCAGGGCCTCATGCATGCAAGGCAAGCGCTCTACCACTGAGCCACCTTCCCAGCCCCTTCATTGACCTTAGGAATCATGGTTCATTCAAATGTTGTCTTCCTCCAACTTTCCTTCCCAAGTGTTATATATTTAGTCAAGCAGGCAAGGAAAACAGATGTATAGTGTCCTTCATGGGCTCCAGAAATTGCCTGAGCTATAATCCTCATTCTATATCACTTGTGGTGGCTCTGCTTCTTTGAATTAACCTGAGAAATACAAAGGCTAAGGGGAAAAGGGATAAACAAGCAAATTTCATGCAGACTAACACTTTAAATTATTATATAGCAATTTTTCAACCTTATACAGCATGACACATATCCTACAGATTATTTATATAGAGGCTGCAAACATTCGGGGGTATGTTTATTTCCAGAGGAATTAATGACTGAATTTGTGCATGTTGTTAAATGATCATGAGAATGTAATTGTTAATCTTCCATTTAGTGTCATTATTTTACTGGGTGGATTATTACAAAAAGCATCTAGAAACAAAAGTACAGAAATGTCTCTGAGATTGCTCCAGTGCTTTGACAAAGGTTGAAATAACATATCAACGAGTAGTGCTATCTACTCCTCTATCCTTTTGACATCTGAGTGATGGTGGGAAGACTGATTTGGAATTGTTTATTGCTGAGCACATGGAGTGCATGAGTGCCACATAGCCTGGAAAACCCATGAGGCAGGATTTCCCTTTCATTGACATGAACTGCTTTGGACTCCTGATAATACAGCTGCTGGCCCTCAGCAGCACACAGCAGTTTGGAAATGGCTTTGGTGGATTAAGTTTGAATGTGCTGTGATATCTAGGTTGGAAATTTGTCCCATCCTACACATTACTTGGTTCTTTCTTGTGGCTTGATTGACAAAAGATTCTATCTGGTAAAGATTAAAATTCATGGAAGTATTCAGGGAGATTGATCATTGAAAATCTCCAAGTTCAGAAAATTAATTTATGATGAGAAGTAGGAGCTTGTGTGAAACAAAATATTAAGAAGTCTTCCTATGATTTCAAATATTCAAGACTCATTCTATTCCATTTTTTCTATCTTTGTCTCTTTCCTTCTTTTCCTTCCTTCCTTCCTTCCTTCCTTCCTTCCTTCCTTCCTTCCTTCTCCCACTTTCTCTTTCTTTCCTTTTTTGTTCAAGTACTAGGGTTGAATTCAGGGCCTTGCATTCTTGCTAGGCTTTTTGCTCAAGGTTGGTCAGCACTCTACCACTTGAGCCACAGGTAAACTTCTGATTTTATTAGTGGTTAATTGGAGATAAGAATCTCATGGACTTTTCTTCCCAAGCCAGTTTTGAGCTTTGATCCTCAGATCTCAGTCTCCTGAATAGCTATAGTTAGAGGCATGAGCCACTGGTGCCTGGCTCTATAGTTCTTGTTATAGTTTCTCAGGAAGACAAAAATCTTTTTTTTAAAGTATTCATAGCTATTAATAGTACAAATGTTTTTCAAAACAAAGGGATAATTAAATGAATGTAAATTCTTTGTTACTTTATGTTGAAAATACATTTATTGAAGGAGTTTAGGTCAAAGTTTCATATTCCTAAAATTTGTTTTTCTGTTTGACTTCCCTATGAAGAAACCCAAATAAGAATGACTTATTTTATGTAAATTGTCCCCAGTCTCTTTTAAGTTCAAATTAGAATTAAATAACAATTAAAACATCTGCTCCAGACCACAGAGTAAGCAACCAAGGCTATTCTGTTTTTTCTTGGGATCAGCTTGGTTTTTTCAGCAGGGGACTGTCTCTACTGATACTCCTGAGGTTTTTGTTCAGCATTTGCAAGCATTTCAAAGACTGTGAGATTTCCAGAGAGCACAGAAATCTAGCCATAAAGGTAAAATGGTGATGGCTTTAGTTGCCTCTTGGGAATATAGAAAATAGCAACTATTCTTTTCATTCAGGGTCATAAGAACTCTAATAAATAACATCATTTCTCCACTGAGAATTTTCTTGTACCCAAAGATGTAGAATAAGGGCTCATTTGTCCCATATATATAATTATAAGTAACTGCTTCCTCTTCCTGCCTGGATGTGACTGAGTAACTTTCTGGGCCACACTGAATCCAACAATTAGAAAACAGAACTGATCTTCTGATAAAGAAAATACTGTGAGGACTAAATTAAGGACCAAGCAAACCAAACTGCAGCCACTGTTGTCTGCTTTTCCTCCAATGCTCCCTTTTACTTCATATCCATGTGAAGCACAAGGTACTTAACACCCCTTGTCATATGTGAAACATCCACACCAGGGAAAGTAACAGACATAAGCCCCCAGAGATGGTAGAGCTGCATGTGACCCATGTCTTTGGGCACAGATGTGTTTTGTTCTGCCTTTATTCAGAGCTCTGTGTCCCTCACTACCTGCTATCCTCATGTGTGCTGCCTGGTTTTCATGCTACACTCTCAGAAAGGAAATGGGGGTTCTTGAGCTCATAGAGAATATGAGCTGTGTCAGATGAGAAATATCTGGTTCACCACAAAATTTTGCTTTGGCAACTTGTCTTTCCTGGTGATCAAGTTAGACAGAATCTAAACAGGGGACATTAAGAAAGCCATTGGTATTGAGATATGGAGCTAAACTTTAGGGTGAATTACTTATTTTGTATTGATGGTAATTTTGGGAACCCATTTAAAGAAGAAGCCAAAGATTCAATTAGTAATCAACTTACTGTGGGTGGAACTGCTAGTCTTCCATTTGATTTATGGTTTTAGTTGATAGATTGCTGTAAAGTGACAAAAAGGCAAGTAGATGACTAGAAAAAACAGCAATGACAAGATATCTGAAAGTGTTCAGTTTTTAAATACAAATTTAAGTAACAGGGCAATGAGTGGTGCAGGGATGGGTTTCTAATATTTTTTCCTATGTGTTTTTGTGTGCTGGTACAGGACTTGAACTCAGGGCCTGTGCACAGTTCCTTAGCTTTTTAGCTCAAGGCTGGTTAATTGGAGTTAAGAATCATATGGAGCTGGGCACCAGTGGCACATGCCTTTAATCCTAGCTACCCAGGAGGCTGAGATCTGAGGATCTCAGTTCAAAGCTGGACCAGGCAGGAAAGTTGGTGAGACTTTTATTTTCAATTAACCTCCAGAAAACTGGAAGTGACAATGTGGCTCAAAATGATAGAGCATTAGCCTTGAATGGAAAAAGCTCAGGGACAGTGCCCAGGCCTTGAGTTCAAGCCGTATGACCAACAAGAAAACAAAAACAAAAACAAAACAACAAACAAAAACAAAGAAAAGAAAGAGTCACATGGACTTCCATGCCTGGGCTTACATGGCCCTGCTTTGGGTTCCTGACAGTACAGCTGTTGTCCATCAACAGTATTTCTGAACAGTTGGGGGCAGGGAGAGGTATCAGTCACAGTGGAATGTGCTGTGACACCAATGTTGGAAATTTTGGAAATTTGTCTCATCCTACATTGCTTTGATCTCTCTATGTTATATACCAGATCACTATCTCTAGTATTGATTGATATATACATATATACTTAATATGTATACATTAATCATACATTTATAATTAACTAACAGAATTATCTTTTTCTCTAAGTTGAAAACTGAATGGCACACATCTCTGGACAACACATTCAAAAGAATCCCATAGTGTTCTAAATGTCCTGCAATACATTACAGAACTATGACAGTTAATTCCTTAAGGATTTTTAACCCAAATTTAATGCAATATAAATCTAGATGCATGAAAAAATGAGATCAAACAAAAATGCCTACTCTCCTCCCTCTTTTTTTCATTACCACATGAATAAATTTATGAAGTTGTATTATAGCTCTGTGAACTTTTGGCCAACAAAACAAAAGCAATTCTCTACTTAAAGACACATATTTACGATATATGCCTTAAAAAGTATTACCTTCTATAAAGTTTAAAATGAAAACCTTGGAAAAGCTTTCAGAAGTTAAATTATTTAAAATGTTCCAGAAGGAATTTTAACATTGAGATATAACTTCATCTTAGACATATGCATGAACTATATGCATTTTTCAAATGTTTCTTTTCCTCATTGTTTCATTTTAGTTTTGCATCATGTTGAAAACAACACATTCATTGCTGGAATTTGATAGAGATTAGGTTTTTTAAATTCCTTCTTGACATAGGATCCAATTTTAGAGTATATGAAGATTTAATTATTGTATTATAGCCCAATAATACTAAAGTTGAGCACAAGTATAGGGTTATAGCAAGTTGCTTAGTTTTGAAGTATTTTTCTGGGTTATATAGTCATTGGAAAATTTAAAAAATCTAAATTAAATCCTGCATTAAGATGTTCATATGCCAGACACATATTTCAGTATGCTACCAGCTGTTTCTTTCCTTGATTTTTCTGGTGGAACAGCTTGTCTTGCCTGTATAGAGTTCTTTTGTTTACTGCTACTCTGGTGTCTACTCAGATGTCTACTGCTGATTGTGCCACTGGGAGCTCTGGCTTTATTTAAACTTTCATACCTTCAAACCAGATCCTGCAGTTTAGTTTGATTTCAAAAAGGAGTATCTTGCTAAGAGATAAAATAAAAACAAAAAACCTGTGGCTCACTGAGGACTGTGTTTTGAAGCCAGTCTGGACAGGAAAGCCTATGAGACTCTTTATCTCCAATTAACTAGCAATCAGCTGGAAAAGGAGCTATGGCTCAAGTGGTAGAGTACTAACCTTAAGCATGAAAGCTCAGGAACAAGGTCCAGGCTCTGAGTTCAATCCACAGGCCTGCCACAAAAATAAATAAAAAATAACAAAACCGAAGATCTAGTTCATGATTGTTATACCAGAACTCTATCCTAGTTAGTACTATTTTACTATTCTATACTTATAGGCAAACATACATGTTCTCCCACACAGAAACATACAAAGTAACATGCTTGTATCCTGAAACTATTGTTGCTCAACTATTTTAATGTGAAAATATATTTCCCCTGTATTTGGAATTGAACCCAGACACTTAAGCTTTACCTCAGTCCATTTCATTTATCTTATTTTTCAGATCAGGCCTTACATTCTTCCAGGGCAAATTTCATGTCACTGGAATATTAGTAGAAAAATGTCGTGACTGGCTTGTTTGTTAAGATTGGGTCTTACGTTTTGCCCATGTTTGCCTAGGATGACTCGGATCTCTGAATCTTGCTTAGATAGTATTACAGACATTAAAATGGCATATGGATATTTGTCCTTTTTGTAAATGACACAAATTTACAAGGGCAAATCTATAAAGTTCTACACGAGTAAAGGAACATAATCTCCAAAAGCTTGATAGAGCAGTTTCTGGGAATAGACTATGCTGTTGACTTCAATGCAAGTACTCTAATATGCCTAGTTTTTACACTAGATTTTAATAGATTCAACAAATGTTTGAAACTAGATAATTTCCTTTCAAAATAGAATTTTAGAGCCATCACAAGACTCAGAAGTATTGTGAATATATTAAAGTGTTGGTTGTCACATTAAATTTCCAAAGTACTGATTGTGTTGAGCTAACTATTTCATTTTCCAATTCTTGACATCAAGAACCACGAGATCTCTGCTCCATAGACATAGGAATTCTGCAGTGTATTCTGAATGTGCAGCCTGGTTCACACAAAGTCATCTCAACCCCACCCCATTCTATTAATATCCCACTGGTATATTCAGTCAGCACTGTGGTTCACAGGGGAGAGTAAGCTATTAACCAATGGGATCTTTTATATTTAGAAAGACGCAGGTCTGTCTAACACTCTAATCTTTCAACATTTCCTTTAAGTTTTAGATTTTCTTCTTAAACTTCCTTAGGAGAACTCAACAGATTTTATATTAGCTACTTAGGGTAATACTTGTAATGAATATACAAATGCTAAACTTGTCAAATTATCATCAGGTTGTGTAGGCAAATTCACTCCTTGAAGACAGAAATTTTTCTGGGAGACAGATATGTCATATGTGCCTTCAATAAGCCATACTTTATCATGTGATGGTCTGCTGAGGCTTTGTTTTTAGGGAGATACTTCATTTTTTCTTTTCTTCTTTTTTATAGCTTATTAACAAGACAAGAGGTTTCATGTGAAAATCTAGAGATATACACAGTTTGAGTAAAATGGGGAACCATTTTATTCCCTCCCCTCCCTTCTTCTTTCCTCCTCTCCCTTATTTTAAACTAATACTTGTGGGTTTCATTTTGTGTTCTAAGATGAATGAATGGCTGATGGGATAAAAGAGTGTGTCAAATATTTTTCAAACACAATTTCTTCTTTGTTTCAGCTTTGTTTACTCACCTCAGCATCCCAAACTGTGGCCCTTTAATTTTCATGCAATAAAATTTACTATTGCTGATTTAGTTTAATGTTCTTTGAAAAATGCTAACTCCTGACTCTACTGTCAGCTAATAAACTAAAATACAATTAGTAGCATAACTATAAAAATAAAAAATATTCTATAATAAAACAAGTGTATTTATAAAACAGCTTAATATAAAGCTATTCTATTACCCCAAATTCCTTTGTAGAGAATTTGCTCCTCTAAATAATCCTACCTATGCCAACTCATCTTTGTTGTGTCTCATATATATATACATATATATATGTATATATATATATATATGTATATACACTTATATATAATTCAGTTATGGGGCTTGAGCTTAGGACCTGGCTGCTGTCCCTGAGCTTTTGGGCTCAAGGCTAGCACTCTACCACTTTGAGCCACAGCTCTACTTCTGTATCTTTCTTGAATGGCCTTCTGTTATCCACCATTTGTCATGTAGCCTCAGACAATCATGCTTGGTATCTTGTCTCAAGATGCTTGTAAGCTGATGGGGCTCCCAAGAGGACAGCCTGTGTTGCCTCTGCCCTCACAAGGCCTATGGTTGACCCCAACTACCTAGAAATCTTTGAGAAATGTGCCATTGAATCTTAGTCCAGAGAGAAGATGACAGCAGGTCTGGGGAGTTGCCTGTCTTGGCATCCCAGCACCACTGAAGGCACAAAAATGATATGCACTCTATTGAATGCAAAGCTGTCTGCCAGACTAAGCTCTCTTATGGGCAGTGAGCTATGTCTCCCAAATCCTTGAACAAAATGTGCCACTATTGTCCTTGGGCAGTGTCTCTGAGATGGAGATGGATCTCCTGCGCCTTCAAATAGGCAATCTGCTCAATAACTATGTGATACCACTTTTCTGCTTGTGCAAGAATACAGAAAGTATGTCTTTACCCAAACGGCATAGTCCACACTTGTTAGACATAGCTTCTGCTCTTGCTACAGGAGGGATAAAAGGGGGATTGTGGAGGAATGGCAAGGACATGATGGCAAGGACAAAGTATCAGGGACTGAGGTGGAAAGAACTGGAGTGACAGGATGTGGAGTGGAGCAAGTGTCCTGGCCCCACTCCAGACTTATGCTATCATCATTTTATACAAACACAAGGTCTATCTGGTCACATTTAGCCAGGTAGAAGAAGGGGATGCAATAGCTGCCTCAGCCTGCTTCTTTCTCCTGCATTTTCTGGAAGTCAGGCAGTAGTGGCTGTATTCACTGTGCAGCGGGGTATGGAGAAGTGACATTATGCAAGTCCCTCCTGGTGCAGGCTCCTCATTGTCCTCCAGGTTGATTTCCTCGAATTCATTTTCATGGGCAATTTAAGTTTCCTGGGGACTCCAGGGAACTGTGGTGAGCTCAGCAGAGGATGCCTAGATCTTGCCTTGCACAGCTGCAAATTGATCTCCTGCTGCTCCAGCTCAGCTCCAGCCTTTGTGTGTCTTGATCCACCTAGATGATGTACTCTTCTCCCTCTGTTCCTCTTTCAGCACTGCCATGTGCTTTTCATAGAGGGCAATGTTATGTCCCTTGCTGTCCACCTCTCTGTTGAACTGCATGAAGAGTAGTTCTAGGTCTTCCATCCACTCCTTCAAAAATATCTTCACCTGCAGGTCCTTCTAGAAGCACCTTTGTAGTTTCTCAGTGGGCCACTGAATGGCCTGAATTTGATGAAAAATACAATCTCCTCCATTCCCAGGGGCCAGCGCCTCCTGCTCAGGCCTGCTATGGTTCAGAGCTGTCAGGTGAGCCAGGCACTGACAGAGCTCTCATAGCCCCTGGCCTAGCTGGGCTTTCTCTGCTTCAGCTGAAGCTTGAACTGCAACAAGAAAGGCCAGAATGTCTTTTTAGCTCTTTCTGTTCTCCTCTGATTCATTTCCTCTAAGGAGAGCTAAGAAACTCAGCTAGGCCCACAGCTGGTGGTTATGCTGTCTTGTTGCTGTGAGCTACTCTTCAGTCTCTACAAATTCTTGTAGACTGGGTTTCCATTCTGCCCTGCTGCACCTCCTGTTGCAGCTGGTCTGCTTCAGCAGCTGTTCCTGCAGGACCTCCTTCTAAGATGTCAGCTGCTGATAGGTAGCTACTTGTTCTTGATAGGCTGACACATACTGGTGCAGGTGAAAGAGACAATGGTCTGTTTGCTTCTGCAGACCCATCGTCTTTTTTTTTTTTAGCTCTTTTTTTTTTAAACCAGATTCTTTGCCACCTGGTGTTAGATATGTTGCCCTGACTGCAAGATGCTGGTCAGCCTGATGAAGCCATCTTGCAACTCAGCTAGCTGGGTTTGTGTGTGTGTGTGTGTGCTCTTCTTTTGCACAAAGCTAGTACTCTACCTCTTAAGCAACAGTTCCACTTACGGCTTTCTTTTTTTTATTGTGAAAATTCCGAGGGGTTACAATTACATGGACAAGGTAATGAGTACATTTCTTATCAAGCATTGTTGCCTCCTCCTTTGTTTCCTCTTCCCATCCCTTCCCATCTCTCCCTACCCTCCTCTCCCGGCCAAAGTTGTAAAGTTTGTTTTTCAACATAATGATTTGTACATCTCATTGTTGCAATGAGTCCATGTGTATCCCTATTTAAATGATTTGTTTTTTCCCTTCCCCTCCACAAATTATACCACCATCAAATACAATGAAAGCAGGGGTTATACCGTGGGGGAGGGACATACAAAGCAACAAAGAAATCTTATAAATATGTTAGAAACAATTACAAGGAAGAAAAAACAGTTGAATATTTTTCTTGGGGTTTATTTCACCTAACATCAACTTATCTGACCTTTTCTGCTTGTCTCAGACATATACAGTTATTGCAAATAAGGGAAACCATGGGACCTATGTTTCTTTGGGCCTGGCTTACTTCACTTAATATAATTTTTTCCAAGCCTTTCCA
>NW_012267300.1:7229932-7257657 GCF_000151885.1 Dipodomys ordii
GCAATGTCATTCTTTCTGATGGAGGCATAGAATTCCATTGTGTATATATACCACATTTTCTTGATCCATTCATCTACTGAGGGGCATCTGGTTTGTTTTCATATTTTAGCTATGGTAAATAATGCTGCAATAAACATAGTTGTGCTGGTAGCTATACTATGGTCTTGTTTGTGATCCTTTGGGTAAATGACCCAAAGTGGGATTGCTGGGTCATAGGGGAGCTCTATGTGGAGTTTTTTGAGGAACCTCCATACTACTTTCCAAAGTGGTTGAACAAGTTTACATTCACATCAACAAGACAGTAGGGTTCTTCTTTTCTTTTGAACTACTGGTTCTGTTCTAGAGCACATCTGATGGTGGTGGAATTGTTTTTCAGGTTTTCTAATAGTTTCTGTCAATCTGTTCATTTCATACCTGGGAGGCCTGCTCCAAGCCAACAGCCACTGTCTGTGAAAGGTTAGGTGACTTAAGGTATTTTTGTCTTCCAGCTGTGCTAGCAGCTGTCTAGCCAGAATGCTCAACTCCCTTTTCAGCTGCTGGGCCTCTGCCTGCAGCTGCTGTTCTGTGTCAGATGGACCTGCAGGGGACTCTGTTGGTGACATCTCCTTCAGCTGTTTCCTGAATTTTGTTGAGATTGTCTCTAGCACCAGCACTTGATTCACAGTATGTTTCTTATCCTCCCTCAATTTGTGAATCTCCTCTAGGATTTGCTTCAAGTTTTTGTGCACATATTGCACTCTGGGTCTTTATATTTGTGACACATTCATCTCTCTTGGCTTGTACTTCTTTAGGCAATTCTCTCAGTGTCCCTACTTGGGTTTCCAGCCCTGCCTCCTACTCTCTGCATATTGTAATGGGCAGTGAGTATCTGGATGTTTGGACAGGCCAGAGAACTCTAACTGGAGTATGCGAGACATCTCTTGTTTCTTTTTGAGCTCCTCTTTCCCTCTTTCCCTTGTTGCTTTCTCTGGCCATAAAAGTTATAGACTTCTTTTTCCAGTTCAGAGTTGTACTCCTGTAGTTCTACCATGCTTTTGTTGTTTTTTTCCAGCTCCATTTTTAGGGTATCTCTTTCTCTGATTAAATCCTGATTATGCTGCTCAACCTGCCACAACTGGGGAGAGACTGAAGAAAGGAGGGTCTCTAGTTCTGTTGCAAGAAGTTGGGGAGAGTGTAGGTAGGTAGCAAGATCCTGCAACTCCTGAGCACGGGTGGTGGCCTGCTGTATGTGGGCCAGGGCTGGGAATAACTTACTCGATCTTTTCAGACACTAGGATCGCAATGATTTGCTTATGGGTGCTGCAAGTCTTTCTTCAGCTACCTCTGTTCTTCCACAAATTTTTGATGCTATTTAACTTTCTTTTGTAATTCATCCAGAGTGTCTTCATTTTTAAAAAATATTTTTATTATCTTTAAGTAGCTGTATAAAAGACTTTCTATTCAATAAAGCAGTTTATAAATACAATGCATCTTGATCAACGGTCACATTTCTCAATACACTCACCCATCTCTTTCATCCTACCCTTCCCACACTTTTCTTAATTATATTTAATTTTCTTAATTTTTCTTAATTTTCTTAATTTCTTAATTCTTAATTTCTTAATTTTCTTAATTAATTTCTTAATTGAAGTTTTCGTGTCTTGGTTTTGTCTGGTCAAATTTTCTAACTTTTAGGAAAATTGTTGGTTTGTTTGGTAGTAGGGGTCTAGGGCTTCAGATAGCCACCTCTTACAATCATTCATAAGAGAAAAACATGGGAAACTCCCATGTTTTGGTGGAGTCTCAGACACAAGGCTAGCAAGCCCTTCAGAAAGATGTTTGTAGGCTCTTGGTATTGGCCATGGTATTGGAGCCATTGACAGCATCATGTTCTTTATCTGATGCTGTATTAATTGTAATAGAGTGAGGGGAAAGGACACTGACAGGGAACTGAGGTTGAACCTTTTGGACAACTCTTGAGGTGATTTACCAGTAGTGATGGTCTCAAGGTTTCTGTGGTTCTTAGTTTTTCTTTGCTCCTGCACGATTACTTCTCTTTTGATTTTACCAGAGGTGTTATTTTTTTGGTGGCAGCTAATTTTTGTTTTCTATTTTTTTTCATGAAGGTCAGGGGTGGGACAAGGAATTGGGAGGGGGGAAATCATGTCAACATGATGAGAACAAATAGGGTCTCTGATCAATCACTAGGCAATACTATTTCCTACAATTCCTTGCTGTGGTGTGAGTCAGAGAATTCCAGGGTTGTACTAGGCAAAGTGGGTATGGCTTAGATTTCACACCCCATGGTCAGTGGGGAAAAAAAAAGGTTAGAAAGGGGCATGGCCATCTTGGAGCTGGTGGCGGCTGGAGTCAGAATGAAAAATTTGAGCAAGACTGTCCCAACTCTGCTCATGGAGGGTGTGGCAATGAGGGGGCCTGAGGGAGGGCATGAGGGCAGTTTTTGGGGTGGGAATGCAGCTTTAATTCAATGTATATTTCTCCATCACAGAATTATAGTTAATTGCAGACCTAAGAGGCCGTTCTCTAGCTGCTGCCCTTCACACTTGTGTACTGCTGACTTGTCCTACAGGGCTTTGTGCCTCAGGGTTGAAAGGTGGTGAGTAATGTGCCGTAAGGAACAGTCCTGAACTAAGTTGCCTCTGGGCCTTCTGATCCCTGGAGTATGTCTGTGCCCCTCCTCTCTCCATCTCATCCAACTCAGCCCTCTTCAAAATAGACCAGTTTTGAGAAACTCCAGGTCGTTTGTAAGCCCTGAGGACCCCTTGGGACTTCTTCCTGCCCGTTATTTCTTTAGCCAAGTGTTGTCCTGTTCTTGTGTGTTCTTCTTTCTTTTGGTTAGATTGGCTAAAGTTCTCTTAATCTGGCTTATGTTTTCAAAGAACCAATGTTTTGTTTCACTGATTATTCCTATTGTGTTTCCATGTCTTTTTTGTTCTGATCTTATTCTTTCTTTCTGCCTACTTTTTCAATTTGGTTTGTTCTTATTTATCTAAGTTGCTCAGTTTTATTAATTGCATTGTGTTATTTCTGTTTTTTTCCAAACAAAGCATTTTAATAGGTTATCAAATATAGTTATTAGAATTATCTACATATCACTTGTAAAAATTGATGTCACATTTGATGATTCTATAGAAAAACACAAGTCACACATTGACAATAACTCCTGTAGTCCAAGAATACCCCCAATTAATAGCACAAATTACAGAGTAAAAAGAAAACTAATAACATTAAACATTTAAACAGAAGCACCTGACTAAATACATTCATCAAGTACAAGAAATTTAGCACTGCTGCTTAAAGTCAATTAATAACACAATTTTAGGTGCAATTTTGCATGCTTTCATAAAACTCCCAGAACAGTCTATACTGAAATATCTTTGTGCTTTCCATTTTTACTTATCTTTTGGTATATAATACATCATACTTGAGACTATTTCATCTCACAATTCAATAATTTATCTTGGAAGTACGTACCAGAACAACATTTAACCCTAAAGATGACAAAATTAGAAAAAAATATTAAATTCTTAAAGTAGGTATCAACTTGTTTCATTGTATGAGTACGATTTCCTAGTGGAGATTAGCAAAATAAGCATTAAGACTTTAGTAAGGAAACAAGACAGTAGCTCCCACCTTTCTAAAATATTAACTAGCATTTTATGTTGTAATGCAAATATCCTACAGTTAAAAATTAAATTCATATCAGTGAGTTGAAGGTAAGATTGAGGCCTAAAATATTTGTACTAAGTTATAAACTACAATTTTAAGTGTGCAGTTAATTTGCTTGTGAATGTACAATGGAATGTTTTCCACAGTAATGTTAAACACTACTATAAAGGATAAAGTAAGTAAACCTATCTTTTGGAGCAAGAAAAGTAAAAAAATATAGGCTTTTATGCTATCTATAATTGACTATTCTAACTCGAGTCAAATAGAGATTATAATTCTGCAGAAGATTGTTTCTAACATTTCTTCATCCCTACTCAATACTTATGATTTACCCTCAATCTAGACCTACAGGAACCCAAATTTCTCATTAGAGTGAAATGTTGACATCACTCCTGCTATAAATATTAACAGTTAATTGTGCCTGTAAATTAATTACATTTACTATGCTTATTTTTGTACTCACAGCATGTTATAAGATGAGTAGCTTTGATATTTCCTGTTATATTGGCTTTCCCTGGGCTTTTTTTAAATAAGATATTAACACTTCTATTGTCTTTGGTGCAAATACTGTTTCCATTTCATCTTATTATTAATCCTCATTTCTTCTCACCCATCCACATCTTTCCTCTTTTATTTTATTTATTTATTTTTTTGTTGTGAAAATACTGTACAGAAGGGTTACAATTACATGGGCAAGAGAATGAGTACATTTCTTATCAAGCATTGTTGCCCCCTCCTTTGTTTCCCCTGCCCATCTCTTCCCATCCCCCTCTTCCCCTGCCAAAGTTGTAAAGTTCTTTTGTCCACATAACATCTCGTACATCTCATTGTTGCAATGGGTCTGCCTGTATCCCTATCTCAATACTTCTTTTGCTGTTAAAAAAAAAGTTCCAGTAGTTTTATTACCTTGAATAAGTTTTGTTGTTGTTTATTTTGTTTATAAAATACAGGAATGTAATATCAATTTAATGCGGCTGATGAGAGATTGAGATGAATCGGGTAAAAACATGACCAAATATAGTGTTTTTATACTATACACACATGCACGTACCTGCACATACACACACACAAACATACTATATTTAGGCCCTTTTCTTTTTTATCCTTTCATTTGTAAGACATAGTTGTCACAGAGGTAGAATAGATTTTTAAGACTAGACAGAAGCAATCTTGTTTGTCTCTTTAAGTAAATGCTAACAATAATACCTTGGAATATGTATTTTTAGCATTTGTTTGTATTTAATTACTATTGTGGAATTAATCTGAATATACAATTTACAGTATCCTATCCTCCCTTCTCCATAGCTAATTCCTCATAGTAACTGTTCTCAATCCTTTTTTTTTTAATTTTGTAACATACTCTTGTTTAAAGCAAACTGCAAATTTATCTCCAATTATCCACTCAAAAACCAGAAGTGAAGCTGTTGCTCAAAGTGATAGAGAGCACTAGCCTTTAGCAAAAGAGCTCAGGAACAGCACCAGGCCCTGTGTTCAAGCCCCACAATTGACTAAATAAATAAATACATACATAAATACATAAATAAATAAAAAAAGGTCCTATCTTCTATGAATGGCATTTTACTTGTGTTAAAATTCTTGTCAGAGACTAAAATGATGATCACAAAAATAGCCTGGGAAACTACTTGTGGTGTGCATTCAAAGTTGTGTTTCCGAGCAAGCAAGCCATATTTTACTCTATTATGGATCTTAAAATTAGTTTTCTTTAAAGATCCATTAAAAAAAGAATGCCAACTTATCTTCAAAATTCTCCAGGAGGAGAATTATATATAGAATCCCTTTTTAAGAAGAAATCCAGAACAAAGAAAAAAGTAAGGCATAGAAAGGATATATAATGGGGTGAGGAGGCCCAGGGAACAGTGTGAGTGAGAAGAATGGAAAGGGGTCTGGAAACAGTTGAAAAGAAGATAATAGCGTCATATGAAATATGTAGTTTTCAATCTTGTGAGACAAACTCTGCTGAATATGTATTCCAAGTGTCTGATTACAGGAATACAAAAGCAAAATGAAGGAACAAGAAAAAAATTCAAACCTTCCCAATATAAACTTGAAGTGAATTCAAGTGAACCTTAAGCTCTATACTTTTTACATTGTATAATTGAATGTGAGAACCCTCACCTGTGTGTTTATAAGTCTATTGTTATTTCCAGTAGTGGGCTTGCAAGACTTCTGATGATCAGAGAGAGAGCTATTTTGATCATCTCAATGCAGTCCTCACTGTTATAATACTTCAAGGCTTATGAATTATTTTCCCTTTATTTCATTCTCATATAAAATCTTTGAGGTTGAAATTACAGAAGAGCTAAGCTAGTATTCCAGAGGTTAATAGCTTTATATTCTTTGACTTCAAGGAATTCATTCAATATCTTTTTATTTCCACTTTCTTTTATCCAAAGAGAAATGATTGACATGTGCTATGCAAACATGTGCTATGAAACAAAAGACACAATCCTCACCTTCCTGGGGCTTGAACTCACTGAGAATGCAGTCACATAAACACAAGGTAGTGTATATTGATATAGTGGAAATATGCTCAAGCTCCTATTAATTAGTGCATAAAGTCAAGTTTTCTATATGTGTGGGAGCTTCTACAAAGAAAACATTGTTCTCAGATAGATAAATTGGGTATAAAGAGATTTGAAAGACCAGCAGCATGTGTAAGTTTATCTCATTTATATAAGGTAATTCTTAAAATATTCTTTTGTTACAGTATTTGTGTACAGGATATTTGAATGAAACATATAGCAAGTAAAATGGGAGGTCAAGACTAGAAGATAAAATTAAGAGAGAAAGAGAGGTAGGGCACAGATTATGAAAGGATTTGAAGCCACGCTCTGACCTTCCTAATCCTGACCAGAGTTGACTTTGAGAACAGTTTTAAGACAAAAGAAAAGTATCAGAAAAATTAAAAGTACATAACTGTATAGATTAATAAATATAAACCTAAATTTCTATTTTTTTACAAGTACAGGTAATTTTCTTCTTAGAAACAATAAAACCTTCACATGCTATGGTATAAACTCATAAATATTTAAATTATTTTACATTTTGGAATTATTTTAGAATGCATATGGAACATGGTTTTAAATTTCTAATATACTGAAATAGCCTAAAATATAACTCGGAAAAGAAGCATTGATTTTAGGGGGGCTGAGAATGTGGCTTAGTTGTAGAGTGCTTGTTTGCTCAGCATGCATGAAGCCCTGGGTTTGAATCCTCAGTACCACATACACAGAAAAAGCCAGATGTGGTGCTGTGGCTCAAGTGGTAGAGTGCTAGCCTTGAGCACAGAGAGGCTCAGGGACAGTGCCGAGGCTCTGAGTTCAAGCCAAAAGAAACATTTCAAGGAGAAATGCTTGTTATGAAGTTATAGTTCTTCTATAATTAAGGGATAGTTTGTGCTAGCATATATTTGAAAAATAGATTTCTAGTAAGGAATATAGAATGAGAAAAGTGACTATCTTGATGACAAATTAGTAGATATAATAATTGTGAAGATTTTGTCTTCATTAAATTCATTAACTTCTTGAATTACAAACATTAGTAAATACTGTTAGCAATATTTTAATCTACATTAACTGTGTGTTCACTTTTAAGAGTCTCTTGGTTAGAAAGAAACATTCACAAAAATGGCAGGCAGACTTTATCAAGTCTTGTTTATAGTGATATGTGAAGTTATCAGGTTATTACAACTGATACCAGTTTTCATCAGTTATACACTCTAGTTTCTCACATTTTCATATTCTGAACTGTGATGTTTCTTACAGTTACTGTTTTGTAATTAAAAGGTTAACCTGTGTTCATTAAAGATCTTAAATCCATTGTATTTAAATCTTGAAGAAATTTGTTTATTCCACATGTGACTCACAGGGATACCTGGGACCATGGCAGGTAAGAAGATTTCATTCTGCTGTCTGTGGACTGATACAGATGTAAAAACTGAGGCTGTCACTGCCCATTTAAAAAATTACATAATTCTCACAAGTATGGAAAATTAAATAGCAGACTTCTCTGGTCCTTTTCCTGTGCTCTCTTTGTAGGAACCACTACTGGGAGGGTTTCTGGTGTATCTTTTTAGATTTGACCTTTGTAAGAGCTTTCACAAAATTATATACTTTATATATTTTATTTTGACATTATGGTAACATGTAGTACATATAATTTTAGTATTTTTATATTGAAATTTTTATTTGTAAGATTCCTTTAGGAAAATGTATGTCAAACCTCTTCCTTGCTTATAATAGCATATTTTTGTCATAGCAAGATGAGAGACCATGAGAGACCCAAGAAAACACTCAGAGAAGTTGGAGTAACTGGGGTTTATTTTATGCTGGTGGTCCCAGAGGAATCCCCTTTAGAGTCTGAGCACCAACTAGAGGTTTGTACAGGTTATTTGTAAACAAGAGTAGGTGGGGTGGGAGACATAGGTATGGAAATAAGTGTCTGCCATGGGCAGGTGCAGGAAAGTGGACATTTTCAAAAACTTACAGATGTATGACAGTTCCTCAGAAATTGCAGGGTGTATAGGAAATGGCCAAGTTGATTCCAGTTACCACAATGGCTGGTTTGATTGTCACCAGAATGTTCCCTGACAGGGAGGGGATCCTGGCTTATTTCAGGTTTCTAGGCCTGAAGTCAGCCATGCCAGGTGCCTTGACTTTTCTTCTACCACATAAATTATCTAACCTTTATATTGCAGTATTTAATGATTATACTTTACTTTAAAACAGTTCTGTAGGGAGCAACCTAGATCAAATATTTGTGTTTAAAAATATTTTAACTTATTTAGGTAATTTTTTTCTCCTAAATATTTGTACAATTGTTCTGTGTTATTGATTTTGTGTGTAAAATTATAACAACCCCATCATTTTATAATTTTTCATACTTAATGTTACTAGACATTTAAAATTTTGTTAACTGGATAGTAATAAGGTTCATACATCTTTTAATTTCTTTTCCTTGATTACTGCAAAAGTAGTTGCTTTATGTGTTTATTGGATATTCCTATGTATTCTTATTTGGCTTTTATATTTTGAATTGTTTTTATTTTGGACTTTAAAATTTATTTGAATTAATGCCTTAATTTCTAACATTTTCTTTGCTATGTGATTTTCCAGTTTATCATAGTTTCTGTCTTATTTTACAGAGTTTAGTAGAACACACATGTTCAGGTTAATTTTTTTTACCTTAATAATTCTCTTGGATTTTGAGTAATCAATTTTAGTGGTTTTGCATTTTTTAATTTTTACATTTATCACGGTCTCTTGGATAGTATATTTTTCTAAGTTTTTAAATTCATTGTCTCACATTGTTTATTACTTTCTTTTAATCAATTTTTAATTATGTATGCTTTATAATCTTTCCAGTTACTATCTTTATTAGTTTCCTGTTGTTGCTATAAATTATTAAGAAGTTGGTGATTTAAAACAACAAAATTTTATTCTCTCATTTTTGTCAAAGTGATGAATCCAAAATCAGTTTATGTGATTCTAATCGAGGGGCTAAGAAATCGCCTTCATCCTGATGGTTATACAGAGTGTCTATTTTCTGCCTTTCCAGCACTTAGCAGCTGCCTCACTTCCATAACCTATCACTGTTTTCTTGTAACTGCATTGTTCCACTCTGATAAGAACTTGTGTGATTGATTTGAGTCCACTGGGCAATCCAGGCTAATTTCATTTGAAGATCTTTAATCACATCTACAAGGCTTCTTTCTTGCTTTCTTGCTTTCGTTCTTGCTTGTTGTTGGTTGTGGGACTTGAACTCTGGGCTTGGGCACTGTTCCTCAGCTCTTCAGCTCATGGCTAGCACTCTACCACTTGAGCCACAGTGCCTTTTCTGGTTTTCTCAGGGTCTCACAAGCTTTCATGCCCATGCTGGCTTTGAACCATGATCCTCAGATCTCAGCCTCCTGAATAGCTAGGATTACAGATGTCAGTCACCAGCGCTCGGCTCCACAAGTTTTTTGTTTTTTGTTTTGCCATAAACTATTTTCTTGAAATTTCTCCTCCTAAAATTCCTAATATATAGTAGTTTAAAATAAAAATGTATTTGGAATCAGTGTTGCAGATGTTACCAGTCAACATAAAGTCATGCTGGAATAAGTGTCTCCTACTATAGTATGAGTATTGTTCTTATCTAAACAATGTCATTTTAGAAAGGGACACATACTGAAAGGATGATGGGAGAAGACCTAGAGAGGCAATGTCCTTCTATAAGACTTAGACCACCAGAGCTAGGAGAGATGTCAGAACAGATCTTCCCTAGAGTCTTTGGAGGGCCATAGACCTTCTTAGGACTTGATTTTGGACATCACTGCTAGGATTAAACGAAAATAAATTTCTGTTATTCTAAGTCACCATTCTGGGACACTTCTTTATGGCAGCCTTAGGAAACTAACACACCATATAAGGTAACATGGTCACAGGTTTGGAGATTATAACTTAGACTTTTTTAAATAAATCATTATTTAGTCTTATTTAGCCTTAATTCAACTATTCAGATTCACCAAATATTGTTTATTTGTTAAAACATACTCAGAATATTTCTGTTTTATTGTCTTCTTGTTGTTTCTTATTTCATCAATTACTGAATCTATCTTTATTTTTATTAATGTATAACATTTACACTAAAATAAACATGTAATAAGTATACAGGTAGGGAAACTTTGATATTTCCAAGCAGTCTTGCAAACCACACCTTATGCAAGAATGGAATATTTCTATTATCTGCTGTCAGGATCCTCTCTGCTCCAAACCAAACTCCACACTCAGTGATGTAACCCCCTTTCTGCTTTATTTCATCATGGATTAGTTTGGCAACTTCAAAGTCTCTCATTAATGGAAGCAAACAGTACATATGCTTTTGTCTCAGATAATTTTTAAGGGTAATGTTATTATGGTTTATTCATTTTTTCCAAATGTTGGTGATTCAGTCCATTAAAAAATTTTTAAGGTCACTTCTGTCAGTTCGGAGCAAGCAAGCTCGAGCCTGTCGGTGTGCCGGAGTGGAGCAATGTCTAAATCAAAGGAACTTGTTTCTTTAAGCTCTTCTGGTAGTGATTCTGACAGTGAAGTGGACAAAAAGTTAAAGAGGAAAAAGCAAGTTACTACAGAAAAGCCTATAAAAAAGCAAAAGACAGGTGAGACTTTGAGAGCTCCGGCATCTTCTAAGCAGAGCAGCACCAGTAGAGATGACAACATGTTTCAGATAGGGAAAATGAGATACGTAAGTGTTCAGGACTTTAAAGGAAAAGTTCTAATTGATATTAGAGAATATTGGATGGATCCAGAAGGTTAAATGAAGCCAGGAAGAAAGGTATTTCTTTAAATCCGGAGCAATGGAACCAGCTGAAGGAACAGATTTCTGATATTGGTGATGCGGTAAGAAAACTGTAAAATCTGAGTCATATAAAACCTGTACTCTTCTACTTGTTTAAATCTGTTTGTTTGTTTTTTTACATTGGCTTTGTTTTTTAAAATGTTTTCCAAGCTATTGTATATTTGGATTGCAGAACAATTTGTAAGATGAATACTTTTTTAATGTGCATTATTAAAAATGTTCTGAGTGAAGCTCATTGTCAACTTTATTAAGGAGGATTGCTTTGTGTCTCTCACCTAGTGTAAAATAAAATACAATCTTAGCTGTTGTGGCCTTTTTGATCAAGATTAGGTAGGTATTGTTTAAGGCCAAAAATAACAGTTTTTATAGACAATCGTTTGAACTCAGCTTTCACATTTAAAAAGACTTTGCATTACATTGAATGTTTAAACTTTTGATTTATAAAACACATTCTTGATCTCTTCCAGCCAAATATGTATACTTTACTTTTCCTCCCTGATATTTGACTTTTTTTCTTCATTTTTAAAAAATCATCTCTTCTTGCTCATTTTTTACTCTTTACTCTTGGGTATATTAATGCAATCTGTAAACTCACTCAAGCACACTTAAAACTAAAATACTATTTAAGAACTATAGTCACTAATTCTACTCTAGTAAATATTAGCAAACAATTTGGTAATCTGGCTTGAGGAAATTCTGAGCCAAGTGATTGTCATTGCTCAGTGTTGTGTATAGTAATCTTATATATAGGAAGCTTAGTCTACTGAAGATGACTTAGATGTCTGGCTCACCATAGGATAAAGTCTAAAAGCAGATATTGTTAAGGTAGCTTAGGATTTAATAAAAAATTATAAAAACATACTGGCTTAACATTTTATTTAATAAGATTGAGTGTGAATTATGCGTATATAGATAATACATGTCACTGAATTTTACTGTCAGTAGGTAATGAGGTCATTTTTTAGAAGAGGACATATTTAGGTGTCTTGGCTCTTGTTTTAGTAAGACTTGTTTCATTTTGTAGTGAGTCTTCTGGACTTCTAGTTACTAAGAATGTTGATGTTATTAAGTTTTAACTGACACTCCTAAGGAGTTTTCATTTTACCAATGATGACAGTGCAGAATGAGGCACAGATATCAGGGGCTCAGTAGCAATAAATAGGACATGGTGTGCCTCAGGTAACGAATGTAAAAGAAACTCTAATTGCAGTTAAAAGTAGGTTTGTGAAGAGGAAGGCATTTTCCTGAAAGTAAAAAATACACACATGATCTCATCAGTAGGACATAGTCTAGGAGAGTAGTAAAAAGAAAGGTTTAAAGATACATAAAAATATTGGTACATTATTTGAGGTAGCACATTTCAAACACTGGCATTAAATAAAGGTAGCCATATCAATTGCAGTATTCTGTTATCAGGTTAGATTTCTGCATCTGAACTTAGAATTGTCTTGATAAATTTAAATTTTAAAACTGTCAGATCATATAAAATTTTTTTCCTTCTGGTAACTATCCTTTTGTTTTTATATTCTTTAGATGATTTTTTTAGTGGGGTTAATAGTAACATTTAGTAATTGCAAGTTGGTAAAATAAAGAAGTCACACTTAATATAGTTTACTCTTAAGTAATAGGTATCCAAGTGTTCAAAATACTATATGTACTTCAGACAAGTCATTTGTTCGTTGGGTTTGAACTCTGGGCTTGGGTGTTTTCCCTCAGCTCTTCAGGTCAAGGTGAGCACTCTACCGCTTGAGCCATAACACCACTCCCAGTGGTGCTATGAGAGAGAAAGAACCCCTCTCTCTTTAGTTGGGAACATATATATGTGTCCCACTGGCTTAAATAGTTTTGTAAAGAATTGCTTATTTTGGGCACTTAGAAAGGATAGTAAGAAAGGTCAGATTTTAGTGTTGATAAAATGAGGCTGTGATGGATAAATTCTTAAGTGAATCCTTAGGATGTGTGCATTTTGAAAACAATATGAATATATAGAGATGGTACTGTAATGGATCATGTAGGCATTCACTGGCTTTTTAGTATATTATTGATAGTCCCCAATTTGCATGTGCTTACTCTGACACAATAGTAAATTGACCACTAAATTCATTCAGTTACGTTATTGGCTATGTAGTATATTGAAATTGTTATTGTGTGTGTGTGTGTGTGTGTGTGTGTGTGTGTGTGTGTGTAGAAAAGAATGAGGGAAGAAAAGAGACTAGTAGTGAAAAGAAAGTGTATTTTCTGTTCATACTTTTATCTCCTTAGTAAGATTTCTCCCAGGAAAAAAAATTGGAATTTGAGGCATAAGTGGTTTTCTTTTTAATTGTGAAAATACCATACAGAGGGGTTACAATTACATGGGAAAGCTAATGAGTACATTTCTTATCAAGGCATAACTGTTTCATAATGCCAAAATGAGTGAATATCAGCACACAGTTTTTTTTTTTCTTTAAACAGTAGCAGGGCTAATGGGATTCCTTTTTTGTCTTCTAACGTATGAGAGATTTTTGACCAATTTTCATTGTTCTTAGCATTTTACTGAAAGAAACAACCACTGGGAAAATATTATTTTCTTTTGTCTCATAAATGCCTAAAAACTTCTTTTGAAGAATATTCCTATCTCATTAGCCAGTCAAGAGGCTATGGTGATCAAACTATCCTACATAATTAATAGTTAGAAATAGACTTAGGCTAAAAATAATAAGGATTACATTTTGGCTTGGCTACTGAGGGGAATGAGAAAGAATTTAATGTAAGTTATACAAGTGTTCCTGACAGGTATATTAGCAGAGTGCTATAAAAGTGTGAAAGTTAAAAATTACTTACTAATATTTAGAGACCTCTCCTGAAATTCTTTGCATTTAATTTTTTTGGAAATCATGATGAGACATTTTATTAAAAAGTTTTTCCAGGTAAATTATTGTGTAACTATGCACATAGTCACAAGTGTGTACTTTGGTTGTGGAATGCTTGTATGCTTTGTTTGATATAGCCTCCATGGAGATGTCAGTGAATATAATACTCTACCTGCGAACATTTTAAATGTTGAATTAAAAAAAGAAATGTGCCCTTTGTGCTAAAAATTAAACATTTAAAAAAGTTTTATTGTTATAAAGGTGATGTACAGAGGGTTTAGAGTTTCTATTTTATAGATAATTGAATGTACAAGCACAATGCATTTCCTATCTTGTTTGTGGACATCTTCAAGCTTATGCTGGTATGAATAAGGGTGCTATGGACATTCTTACAAAAATATTTTCTGGATATATGTATTCTGTTTTATTTTGCTTCATGAGATAAACTCTTACTATATTTCCCAGGCTGGCTTTGAAGTCTTGATTATTCTGCCTCAACCTCTCAGAAGTTAGTACTACAGATGTGTACCATCATGCCTAGATTCATGGACATGCATTTTCATTTCCCTTGGGTACAAGACTAAAACCATAGTCCTTAGGTCACAATAGATATATGTTTGGTCTTATCAGAATAAGATGAATTATTTCTCAGATCACTGTCAAATAACATTTGAGAATCTATTTGTTTCACATTGTTTCTTTTAAAAATTATTATTATTTTGTGTCATTCCTGGGCCTTGTCCCTGAGCTTTTGTACTCGAGGCTAATGCTCTACCACTTTGAACCAGTGCTCTATTCCTGGCTTTTTAGTTGTTAACTGATTGCAAGAGTCTCACAGAGTTTTCTGCTGCGGTTGGTTCTGAACTGCGATCCTTAGATCTCTGCCTCCCGAGAAAGCTGGGATTATAGGTGTGAGCCACCAGCACCTGGTTTGTTGCTATAAAAAAATTATCCGTAAGTAGTTGTACAAGGAGTATACATTTATGAATACAATACATCTTAATGAATGTCACCCCTTTCAACATTATCATCCATCCCTCCCTTCTCCACTCCTTCCCTCATTCTTCTTAATTTTGTCAGATATACATTGAATTCTTGACTATATTCTATCTGTCTCCTCATCATTCATTTACCCCTTTCTCCTCGACCTCACCTTACCCCTTTCAAGTACCTGCTCTCTGGTGTTTATTTTGTTGAACTTTGACTTTGCCTTTCTAAGGAATTCAACTATTTGATTTCTTCTGTGAATCTATCATATTTCAATTAATACGTTTGTATACCACCCAATGTATTTACTTATAAGTTTAGAAGCTAAATCTGGCTCCCACTTACAAGGAAAAACATTCATCGTTTGTCTCTCTGGTCAGGACTTATTTCACGCAACATAATTTTTCCATTTCCATTTCTTTACGAATGGTACAATATCAGCTTTAAAAATATTTTTATTGTAAAGATACTGTACAGAAGGGTTACAGTTACAAGAGTAAGATAATGAGTATATTTCCCATCGAGCATTGTTATCCCCTCCTTGTTTTTCCCTTCCTTCCCCACTTCCCCAACTCCTCCCTCCCCTTCCAAAGCTATAAAGTTTGTTTCCAACATAGTGTCTTGTATGTTTCATTGTTACAATGAGTCAATCTCTATCCTTGTTTTAGCACTTTGTTATTTCCCTTCCCCTCCTCAGATTATGTAGCCAAAAGGGAATGCTGCTGCATTGTTGGTGAGAGTGTAAACTTGTTCAACCACTTTGGAAAGCAGTATGGAGGTTCCACAAAAGACTCCACATGGAGCTCCCTTATGATCCAGCAATCCCCATTTTCCCAAACAACCACAAACAAGGCCATACTAAATCTACCAACACAACTATGTTTATCACAGCATTATTCACCATAGCTAAGATATGGAATCAACCCAGATGCCCAGTAGATAAATGAATCAAGAAAATGTGATATGTATGTATATACATACATATATATATACATACACACAAACACACACATATGTATACATATAATATATATAATAGATATTATATATAATGGAATTCTATGCCTCCATGAGAAAGAATGATACCACCCCATTTGTTAGTAAATGGAAAGACTTGGAAAAAGTTATATTAAGTGAAGTAAGCCAGACCCAAAGAAACATATGTCTCATGGTTTCCCTTTTTTGAAATAACTAGTATATGTCTAGGATAATCTTACCAGACAAGCAGAAAAGGTCAAAAGCTATGTACATATGACCATATAAGATGATGCTAAGCGAAATGAACCTCAAAATAGGGACACAAGAGGTTTTTATCTTTGTCGCTGTTGTTTTTGATTTACTATGTGATTTTTTGTTTCTTCTGTATGTTCTTCCCTCATGGTATAACCCCTGTTGTCATTATATTTTATTCTAGTGCCCTGCATCTTGTATATACAATTTCATCTTTTTATTTTGAAATAATATGATTCACAAAGAAATTGCAAAGATAGCACAGAATTTTCTTTCAAATTCAACTTCCTTTGTAATAACATTATATAACCATAGTTATGTACCATTATCAAAACTGCAATACTAATACTGGTAGAATAGAATTAATTATAAATGTTATTCTGACCCATCGGTCACACATGTATTGTTTTCTTTGGTTTACAATTCTATTAAAAAATCTTATCACAGGGCTGAGAAGGTGGCTCAGTGGTAGAGTGCTTGCCTTGCATGCATGAGGCCCTGGGTTCGATTCCTCAGCACCACATAAGCAAAAAAGAAAAAACCGGAAGTGGCACCGTGGCTCAAGTGGTAGAGCACTAGCCTTGAGCTGAAGAGCTGAGGGACAGTGTCCAGGCCCAGAGTTCAGGCCCCACGACCGGACCAAAAAATAAAAAATAAAAAATCTTATCACATACATATGTAAGCACTATTACAATCAGGATGAAGAATTATTCTTTCACTCCAAAGAAGCTTCCTGTCACTCACTTCCCTTGTAACCACTGGAAACCTTTGACCTTACACTCATTCCTGTGTCTTTACTATTTTGAGAATGCTAAATTAGTGGCCAAATACATAATGTGACCTTTGAAATTGCTATTTTCACTCAGAATAATGCCTTTAAAACTTATCCAAATTGTTCCAAGTGCAATGATCCATTCCTTCTTGTTGATTGGTAGAATTTCATTTTTTGGCCGCACCACATGACATACATCCATTCATCTAAAGAATCATAAAGATTTGGAGATATGTCATATGCTAATTTCATCACTTATCTATCCCATATTATTGTTTTATAGTACTCTATTATTACAAGAATATACCATAATTTATTTATCATTCCACTAGTTAATGGGTTGTTTTGTTTCTTGAGTTGTCTGGTTAATTCCTAAGTTGGTGCTATCAGGGACAAAAATTGTGCAAACAACAGCCATTCTGTGGATTTTGTTTTCTTTTAAAATAAACCCTAGGAGTAAAATTACTGGTTAGACATCAAGACTAATTTATTAAAACCTGCCTATGACTTTCTAGTAAGATCCTACAAATTTGCATTCCACCAGCAATGCACAAAATTCCCAGTTGCCCACAACTGATTAAGTGTGAACATCTCCAATACTTTAACTCTTGTGAAAAAAGAAATATGCTGCTGGTTGGTCCTGCATAATTTCCCTATTAGACTAGCACAGTAGTGAGTTTCTATGTTACTTCTTTGCCTATTTGAACAGATGAAAGCTAATGTGCACCTGCACCCATCTAAGTTCTTCAAGCAGGGCTGCTGTGGCCTCAGCTGCAGGTTTGTGTACTGGCACAGATGCCTAGAGAGCACTGTGTGCTTGCTGCACAGAAGTAGGTGGCTGAGTCTCCAGGTTGAGAAGCTCTGATATTCAAGGAAAGGCTTTTGTCACTTTTACTGAAGATGATTTTGAATCTTCCAGCTTCTGTTTCCTTGGAAACTGAAAATGTGGCTATCAATAATTCAGGGCCTTTACCAAGAAATTGTCGGTACCATAGGAAGTAGTCAAAAGCACTGTTTTCATAAGTACAGTTCAGAATGGAAATCCCTCCTTCCTGGACCATCATGGAATGAGGACTTTGTTTCACCTGCTGCTGCTTACTTTGCTCCTTCTGTTGGCCATTCACCCCTGCTTAAAAAGATAACAAATGTCATTAGATTCTCAAGTGTGTATTTCCTTTATGCCCTTCCTTTCGACATAGTAGTATCTATATATCCCAGATTCTGGGGTTTCTCTTCCATAACTCACAGGCAAAGTGAAGGCCTAAGATTAGATATACTGCCCCCAGCATATCTCAGCCAGAGTTCAATGAGAGCTCAGCTGGCCTTCTGTCTCCCCACAGATGGAACTCTGACTGTGAGCTCACACCCACTTCAATTCCTTCAACAGGCTCCACCCCATCCACACGTATTTTCTCTTAAAGGTACTCTTGACAAAGAAAGTGCAATTTTTTGTGTCCCAATTTAGAATTTCTGAGATACAGACACTGAGAAACACAAGTATCCTCTTCATACATGTACAAAAATCAGTTTAAGAAGTTATCTCAGCTATTTAATCCCTTTTTAACCTTTAACCTTTCCTCATGCCTCTCTGAAATTGTTAAAAATCATATATGGGAAAGGTAGTTGTGCCATTGTAGATCACTTTCTTTACAATGGTGAAGAAGGGAATCTTATGAAACAATCAGCATCGCATGATCTGGTGCATTCTGTTTTCACTGAAACTATTAAGGACACAGAGTGAGCATAATATCAGGTTGTATATTAAGGACACAGAGTGAGTATGATATCAGGTTGTATATTAAGGACACAGAGTGAGCATGATATCAGGTTGGATATTAAGGATCAGAATGAGCATGATATTAGGTTGGATATTAAGGACACAGAGTGAGCATGATATCAGGCTGTATATTAAGAATCAGAACATACAGAGAGCATGTAGTTACTTTGCTGTCAGGGAACTTAAACTTTATTGTAAAGTTTCAAATATGTTTCCATTTTTACATGACTCTAAGACATGATCAAATTAATCAAATCCATATTGATTTCTTCACTTTTCTTACAAAAATTTGATAAGTTAACTATTTCTAAGAATAACATAATGAACCTTTTCAGTCATTATGATGGCTACAAAGTAACAAATAGGTAGTTTGACACACAACAAGGACCCACCTCACATGGTGATCACTGGTATCCTGGATGGAATGGAGGAGTGGGTAGCAGGAGATTTTATCATGTTGCTAAACATGGTGTACATTAATGCATATAAATTATTTACTGCTTACTTTTTACTTAATGTTATCAGATTATGATTGTCTACAGAGTCCTGATACAGTAGACAATGAAAGTGAGGATGAGGAAGAAGTGCTGTATATTAACCAAATGCCTCCTGGGTGGGCAGTATGTACATCTTGTTAACAAAAGTACAACTCTAGTCTACAGTCACCTGAGTCTCAGTACTAAAAGACAGCAAAATAAAATGACCAGACAGATCTCTGTGTCCAGATCAATGACAAAAGAAAGGGAATTTAACTCTGCCATAGGTGCCAGAGAGGAATTCTATGGGGCAAATGCTTGCACCAATCTTTAAACTGTGAGTAAAAATTTCCCATTGGAAAGGAAGAATAACAGGATTGTACAAAAAGTTATATCACTGAGGCTGGAGATGGGCCATGTATGAGAGAAATCATAATAAACTAATACTAGAAATGTTAAATTCACTCTGGACTTGAAGGGTAACCCCTGTCTTCATAGAAGAATTTCCTTCCAATGTTATATTTTCAATCCTGTGAGATGAGGATATACACATACTTTTAAAGCAGACACATCTTAGAGAAATACTTGATCGCTAAGTAAGTTGAAACAGTAGGACCAAATAATTTACTAAGCGTTAAAGGATAATCTCATGTGAGTTGACAGATGTAAGAGGGTACGTTTGATCTCTGAGGCAATATTGCCTCTTTGTGGTCATATAGGGAGGATACACTGAACAGTTCCCACAGCCTTATCAAAGTATGTGTTTGCTGATTCTGCACTCATCAGAACACTGAGGAAAGGAGCCAGTGAGTGAGTCTTCTGTGGCCAGTCATTACTTTAGATGGAGGGAGACTGCCAATGGTGCCCAGGTGGATCTGGAGTAACGGGTTGGAAGATTGGGGTAAAGGAAGGAAGACCAAGGCTACAGAAAGTGACATATACACCTCACCTGCCCTGAGGTCACTTCAGGGCAGATGTTGGTCCTGAGGGTACGATACTGCATGGGCTCCTATCAACACTGGATCTGAATACGCCCATAACACTGAAGAGAACATGTCCTTAAGTGGACTTTAGATAGTGTGGATTTTTGTTAACTTGATATAGCCATCTTTTTATTTTTGGCCAACATGATAGTTTCATGCTTGCATATTATTGTTTATTTGTGTTTCTTGGTGAATAATGATGATGAGTAGGATCAAAAATTTTTTCAATGGAAGGTTAAATAGTAAATATACTAGCTTTGAGGTTCATTCTGTCTCTATTGAACTACTCAGCTCTGCCTGGATGTGGTGCACGCTTCATATCTTGACTACTGATGGAGAATGTCTTTGCATCAGTGTATTGGTCATTCTTGTGTCTTTTATGAAGAATCTGCTCAATAATTGTGATCATTTTAAAATTTGTTCTCTTATTGAGTTAAAAGGTGTCTACATATGTTCCATACAAAAATTGTTTCAATAATTTATGTGTTTCAAAGAATTTATCCTATTTGCTAGCTTGTCTTTTTATTTCCTAAAGATAACCAAAAAATTTGAAGCAATGCTGAAAAAATTTAAAGAAAGGTTAACAAACAGGAACATAAAAATACTCATGTGTTAGACTCATTAGATTTAAGTTCCACAAGTTCTTCCACAAATTCAATGTAGTACTGTTCACATGACGAGCAGAATTGTTTTTATATACACAGATAAAGTGATTCAATTTTCATGAAAAAAAGCAATGAATCACCAAAGTACACTTTAAAAATTACAATATTGGGAACTTATCCTACCAAGATGTATTATAGAGAACAGTAAAACAGATGATTTAGGTGAAAATGAAACACACAGACTAATGTAGTTATTGTATCAGTGTGAAAAATATTAGAGGAATGGGTTCACACATATATATTCAGTTAATTTTCAGTTTAGAAGAAAACTATGTCAATGCAAAATACAACTTTTTTTTTTGTCAGTCGTGGGGCTTGAACTCTGGGCCTGGGCGCTGTCCCTCAGCTCTTCAGCTCAAGGCTAACGCTCTACCACTTGAGCTACAGCGCCACTTCCGGTTTTCTGGTGGTTTATTGGAGATAGGAGTCTCACGGTCTTTCCTGCCCGGGCTGGCTTTGAACCTCGATCCTCAGATCTCAGCCTCCTGAGTAGCTAGGATTACAGGCGTGAGCCACCAGCGCCTGGCCTGCAAAATACAACTTTTTAAAAGTTATGTTTTACTATTGCTAATTAGCTGTATGGAGGGATTTCACTTCAGCATGTCAGTTTTTGAGTGTAATACATCTTGGTTATTGTCATCCTTTTGTCTCCCCATCTCTCCAACCCTGCCCATCCCCCAAAACTTTCTAGTTCCATTTTCACATATTTGTTGAATATTATGACTGAATCAGCCACCCTTCCACTCTCCATTTATCTGCCTCCACCCCTGTACTACCCCACCCTTGGACACAAGTCCCAGCTTCCTCGTATTTAATTTGTCAAACTGTTAGTTCTTCAAAGGAGTTACACCATCAGAATCTCCTTCTATATATACCATACTTTAGTTGATATGCTTTTGCATATATGCATATGCCCCTAGATATGTTTAATAACACATTTGTCATTTAGATCTAACTTCTATGTAAGAGAGAAATCATATTTCCTTTGCCACTTTAAGTTTGACTTATTTCATTTAACATTTTTTAGAAAAATGTATTAAAGTAGTAGTATGACCATCTGTATTTATCTTCTGAAAATGACTTTTATTGTTAATATCTATGTCTTTATTCTTAGTTTGGTATGTTAAGATAACTTCCAGGGAAAAGACTAACCTTTTTTGAGGAAATTTTGAATAATTCAAGCTTACAAATAACTGCTGTTATTTAACATGTTCTAGCCGCCTCAGTTTAAGTAGAATATGTAAAGTTAGAAATACAAAATCAATGAGTTTTTTTCTTTTTGCATTGTAAATTCTGTAGTGATCTGGCTATCACCAGGTCACATTTTTTCTGTTAGTCAGCTTTCAGTCACAGCAACAGGAAGAAAAGTTATTTGGACTGTCATTTTTGTAGGTTTCAGTCCATCATAGATGAGACTCATTCATTTGGGGTTTGTGGGAGGCAGTACATTGTGTTAAGAATACATGGCGGAGGAACCTGCTTATCCTGTAGTGTCCAGGAACCAAAGAGACAAAGAGTGCAGGCTCCCCAGATCCTGTTTGAGGGCAGGTCCCCAATGTCCAAGGCTTCCCACTAGGCCCTTTTTCCTGGAATCTCCAAGCTGGGGACTGAAGCTTTAAAATATGGGCCTTTGGAGAATATTTCGGATCCAAACCAAACAGACAGAAGTAAGAGGATGGAAAATAGATGATGTATGTAGAACCTTAAGACAGATGGAATTGCCATACAATTATTTGATAAAATAGACTTTAAAAAACAACCCAAAAGGCTATTAGTGACAAGAGGGACTGTTTTCTTTTTCTTTTTTTTTATGAATGTTCCTCAAAAGTACAAGAGGGACTGTTTTCAATCATTAAAAACTCAATCCTTTAGGAAAATGCATACATAAATAATATGCATATATACAATATATATGTATATATATGTGTGTGCATATATATATATATATATATATATGCCTAACAAGAGACATCAAAATATAGAGGCAAAGCTGATAAAATTACAGGGAGAAACATATATTCAATGGTAAGAGTTGGGGACTTTAGGATGTTGCATTCAATAATAGGCCTGCTGGAATCCCTCCTAGCAACCTTCCCCTCAAATTCACTGCTTTTGAAAAATCCCCTAACATGACATGCTTGCTAGCCCTGCAGGCATCTAATCACTGATTACCACAGCTATCAGTGGGAACTAAGTGAGGGATGGCCTGTGCTGCTGGGGTAGATGGTGAGGATGTGTGAATGTGCTGCACATGCCTAACTGAGCTGCATTACCATCAAGTTTTTTTTATATGAATGACTTTCTTTTTATGCATTTTACTCCTTGCCCTTGCAGAATCTAGCATGTTGTAGTTAATTTATTTTGATGCCATTTTCTATCAGCCACTCAGTTAATGTGAAGGTAGATACTTGTAGTGCAGGATGAGGTATAGACTGAGGAGTAAAGACAAAGTCTCAAATGTATGGGGCCAACAAAACCCTGTGAGTGTAACTTTGCCCATGTGGGAAAGAGACATGGAGCTGTGCAAATGTGCTGTGGTGGCCTTGTGATGTGTGTGGCTGTGGAGAGGTTGCTCCAGGCTAAGGGTTTGTGTAGGGGCTGCAGGTGCCTGGGGAGCACTGTGTCTCTCACAGCACAGAAGTAAGTGGCAGAGTCTGTGCTCTGGGCAGAGGAGATGTACAGCAAGGTGCGGCGTTCCCTGTTGATGATTGTTGCTGTGAGTCTCCCATTGTGCTTTGTTCCTGAAGCAATGTAAAACAGGTTGATGAGGTGTCCTCTTGGATATTGGCAAAACCACTGCACATTGTTCACGGCATTAGAAAAGTTGCATTGCAGCGTGGCGTTCTCTCCCTCCTGGAGAAGCAAGGCTGGAGGACTCTGCTCCACCTGAATTCCTCTCACATCTGAGTAAAACAGAGAAATAATCATTGGTGTGATTATCGTTACAACTGCAAAGCTCTGAAAGTGCTCCCATAGATTATGAGAGGACAGAAGTCTGCGAGACTTGCAAGCACATCTTTCTCTCTTCCCTCCATATGCTACAGCTGAGCCTGAATGTGGGACAGCCCAACTCACAGCAAATATGGGTGCACAAAAGTCCCAGTAGAGAGCCCCAAAGCCCCTTCATGCTCCTTATCTGTTTATGAGACATGAATGTATGTCACCCAACCCTGGGCCCTGGGTGTCACAATACATCTGCAACTGTTCCAGCTCCTGTAGCCAATCGGCTGAGTTCCTTCACAACCCCTGTGTAAGAAGTCCTTCCTGCCCACCTAGCTGAGAGTTTCCATGGGGGTGGGGGTGGGGTCGGTGGGGTGGGAGAGCATGGAGGTGGAGAGGGTGATTCAGTATTTTCTCAGGACATTGAAAGGGCTGTTAGGAAGAAACAATCTTGAAAATCGACATTTTTCTGACTTCTGGGATGATTTCTGATACCGTCTAAAAAAAGTTTAGTCAAAACTCAAACCGTAGAGAAGGAACGTAATTGTGGATTCATGACTATAGAGAAACCATATTCTTTGTAACCAATATTGCCATCTGGTGGCTTAACAACGAAATACGCTAGGCACAATTTCAGTGAATTTTAATACATCCTTTCTGCTCTTCCAGGGTTGAGTGTTAAACTTTACATTCATAGAAAGGAAGAGGGAGGACTAAAGTTATCAAATGCATTTTTAACAAAATAAGAAAGCAAAATTATTAATTAAAAATGGACACCAAATGATTTTTAAAGTGTAAAGTTAACTTACAATAACATTTAACAACGACAACAAAAACAATACCACAAACAGAATTCACAAAAGTACATAACATTTTGATACTTATATTCTTGTAATTTTTATTTCTGTATTTTTGACTCTATTCTTTAATTGGCTCTCTTTAAGAGTTGCATTTGTGATAGGAAAAAGAGGGAAAAGACAGGTGTTGCTGTATTTCCTCCTAGCATTGTCACTCAGGCTTTGAACTTTGTGGTTTATTAGAAAGATGAAGTGAAAACTTTTAGGAATATAAACAAATTAAAGAAATGGAAGAAGTACAATGGGTCCTGAAATGTAGTGAGAAGTCTATCAAAAGATTTCACTACAGTTCAGGATCCATTGTACTTCCTTCTATTTCTTTTTCTCAAGATGTAACAAATCCTACATATTGTGAAGAATTACTAATCACTTTTCTGTATTGTGTTAGTTTCCCATTGCTGTGTAATACATGACCACAAACTCTGAACGCCGTGATCCATCATACAAGGCTGCAATCAGAGCTAACTAAGGTCCATGTCCTGAGTTCCCATGGTTGTTGGCAGAATACACTTTCTATGCAGGTCTGGGGCTTGAATCAGGGCCTGGGTACTGTCCCTGAGCTTGTTTTGCTTAAGCCTAGCACTCTACCACTTGAGTCAGCTCCACTTCTAAGAACTTACTTTCTTCCAGCTGTAGCACTTATGGCATCTACCATTCTCTACTAGGATCCGCTTTCTGATCTCAGAAAAAGCAAGAACTATACTTGAAAGATCCTAGGTAAATAGATGAGGCCCACCTCATCTATTTTTGATGAACCTCATCTTCCTTTTGATGAACGTAAAGTCAAACTGAATAGGGATTTTATTAACATCTACAAAATCTCTTCACCTTTGCTATGAAATGTAACCTAATCATGGGAGTAGCATCTGTCATGTTTCAGGTGCTATCAAAACAAAATGGAAGGGTACAACATGCAGCACAAATCTTGGGAACCAACTTTGAATCTTGCTGCAGCTGTCAGTGTTCCAATTCTATCTATGTTAAGTACATAGATAATTTTACACAAACACTGTCAAATTGTTTCCCAGATTGCTAAGCTTTTTACATTTCAACAATAGCACTATTAAAGAAATGTACTCATTATCTTGCCCATGTAATTGTAACGCCTCTGTACAGTATTTTCACAATAAAAAATAAATAAAAATTAAAAAAAGAAATTAATTTCTATGCATTCTTGATAGTATTTGCTGTTATTGGTCTTAATTTTAATAATTCCAATAAGTGTGTAACCTAGGTGGTTACAATTTGCATCTAATAACAAATAAATTTATATATCTTTGATTTTTCTTCATCAAAATTGAGGATCATACTTTATTTACTTTTTTCTCTGAAATCCTTTTATATCTTCAGGGTAGATCTTAATTTTTGTTTCATTCTTGATATGAATTTGTTATTCTTTTTGTTTTGCTCACAGTTTGTAAATTTTAGTGATGATTTTAAAGTTTCAGCTCTCTGTTTCATTGTCTTTACTCTATTTCTGTTTTCATTGTCATTGATATCTATTTTGTTTTATTATTTCCTTTCTTAAGTTTGTATATGGTTAATTTTTCTTGTTTCTTGAAATGAGAGCTTAGTAAGGTATTTCCTTTAGTCTAACTCATTTATAGTATTATAAAATTGTTCTTAGTTCTGTTTTTTCTGTGTCCTACAAATTTTGATATATTTTCACTTCCATTCTGCTCAATGTATGATTGATTTGATATCCTCTTGGATCACTGTAATATTAAGAAGTGTTGTTTATTTTCAAGTATCTGCAGATTTTCATGTTACCTTTATTTGTTCCATTGTAGTTGGACAGCAAACTCTTATAATTGCACATTGAATGTGTTGAGGTTGTTTTTTTGGCCAAAAATATGATCTTTGTCAATCAGATTTTTCATTTCTGTGATAAACATCCAACAGAAACAGGGTAGAGGACAGATGCATTTTTGGATCAAGGATTTAGAGGTTTCAGTACATGGTAGCTGGATCTACTGATTTTAGTCCTGTACTGATGCAGAGACATCATGGAGGAAGGTGTGGTAGAGGAATGCTACTCACCTAAGGCAGCCAAAAAGCACAGAGGAATTAAAGGAAGAGGCCAGGGACATAATAAGCTCTTCAGAGACACATCCCTACTGGCCTGTTTCCTCCAACGCAGCCCCATATCCACAGTTTCAAGATTTCCCAGTAGGATATTCAAATTGTGTACATGTATAAATGAAACCATTGACTTGGCTATATCTCTTCCCTTTCCCCTCAAAAGACTATCTCTGGAAACACTCCCAGACACATTCTAAGGCTGCTTTATTGATTGCTTTATTGATCTCTCAATCCAATTAGACTGATAATCAAGATTAACCATTTTGTGGTTAATCTTTTCATTCCTGAAATAAAATCTGTTTCATTACTGATAGGAATTTTTTTGTCATATTTTTTCTTTATTTTGTTAATTCTTTGTAAAGTTTAGTGATTATTTTAAAGTTTTAATGCTTTGTTTCATTGATTTTGTGTTATTTATATTTTCATTTTCATTTATACTATTTTATTTTAGTTTGTCTTAGTTGATCTTTGTTCCATGGGCTTTTGTAGGATGTATGCTATGGTTGCTGGGAGAATTGTCCTGTCTGTCTGTTGATGTGTTCTCAGATTCTTTGGTGTCCTTGTTGCTTTCTGTCTTGTTTTCCTTTTAGCCTTTGAGAGAAACAAAAATTTGGAAATCTCTGTCTGTAATTCTACATTGGTTTGTTTGTCTTTCCCTTCCATCAGCTTTTCTTAGATTTAATTTTCCACTTTGTTGATTGATGCATATGCATGTAGGATTGTTATGTTCTCTTAAGGGACAGACCCTATCAGCATCACTTTTTTGTCTGTTTGTAATTTTCTTTGCATAGAAGTATATATTAATTTCAGGCTAAGGGTTTCATAATACCTATTCTTCAGCATACATATGTCATTACATTAGCTTCTTTTTCTTTTATTTATTTTCTTTCTTCCCCCTTTTTTGGACAATACTGGGATTTGAAATAAGTTCCTTCCCACTTGCTAGCCTATGCCATTTTTTAGAAATGATTTTCTTGGGAGCAGATATGGTTGAGTCATATTTTGGTCTAGTCTGTATTTTAATGGTCTTTTCATTGATGTATGCAGAACAATATCTGTATTATAATTATTTTTTT
>NW_012267300.1:7257707-7262838 GCF_000151885.1 Dipodomys ordii
TTTTGGGGGGGTCCAGTTGTGGGGCCTGAACTCTGGGCCTGGGCACTGTCCCTCAGCTCTTCAGCTCAAGGCTAGTGCTCTACCACTTGAGCCGCAGCGCCACTTCCGGCTTTTTTCTTTTTTCTTATGTGGTGCTGAGGAATTGAACCCAGGGCCTCAGGCATGCAAGGCAAGCACTCTACCACTGAGCACCTTCCCAGCCCCTGTATTATAATTATTATAAATATATATTTTCTTGAATTTCATATAATTTTTATTGAAGACCAAGTCTTCCATTTTATTTTTTGTGGTTTCATCTCTCCATTTTTCATCCCCTATTTTGGTTTTACTCTAACAGCCTGTGGGATATTTAAGATGTCTAGAATGCAATCCCAACTTATCTGTAGTATTTGATTTATCTTCTCTGTAGCCTTGTCTACTCACAACACATGATTTTGACTGAGGCTTCTGACAGTGCCTACAAATGAGCAAATGTCTTAACAGGTACAGGACAGAAGAGAATATATAGGCAGCCAATGATCACAAAAAAATTAACACCTTCATACTTCAGGGAAAGCAAATCAAACCAGATTTTTGAGAAACCAGAAACATCATCAAATGACTTAGAAAAAAAGGGGAAGAAACCATACCAATTTTGACAAATATATTCATCATCTGGAAATTTTCTGTTTCTTATGAGAGTCTAACTACCTTACGTCTTCGGGAATATTTTTTTAAATAACCACTAAAACACTAAACACATGTGTATTCTATAACCCTGTATATCCATTTTGATGAAATTACCTAAGATAAAGAATTCACATCTATACCAAAACATAATGAATGTGTATGGTTGCTTCTCTCAGGATGGCACTGAAGTAAATAATCCAATACCCAAATGCTTAGTTCAAGAGGGAATGTATTAACAACTAATTGAATACTTATTCAGAGAAACTCTACACAACAATTTAAAAAAAAACAAGAAAGATCCAGGCATATCAGCTCAACTTGGCAAACACTGAGACATAGTGGTTCAAGGTCAGCAAGGGTGTGAAAGTTTGAGACTTCATCTCACTCAAATAGTAGCAAGGTTATTGTTTCAGCTTCAGGGAAAGCATGATGTCTGGATGTAGTGGTGTGGACCTGTCATCCCTAGCACAGAGGAACAGGGAAGGAGAAGTAAGAGGATTGCATCCCAGGTATAGAGCAATATACACCTTCCCCCAAAGCCTGAGGCTCTGGATTTAATCCCCTGTAGCAAGGAACAAGTCCAGGATGACTCTGTGTGATTCCAAGTTATGTACTTCAGTAGTAAAGGGCTGTTGAATTGGAAGGAGTCATGGAAATATTAGAGAATAATAGAAAATTTCAATGAGAAGATAGTAAAGAATTAAGTAGATAGAAACAAGTGTAAAATATCACTGAGCTGTGCTTAAGTTTTGTGCATTTTATTATGTGTGTTGTACCTCTTTCTCAAATGACAGAATCAAAGCAAACTATTGATGTAACTTTCAGAACCCTCACCTGACAATTAAAAACAGTTCCATCATTAGGGAGAGGCCACTGCAGTGTGTGTAGGCCTTGGGTCCAAACCACATTGCTCATTGATGTTGTAAATACATATGCATTTAAAAATAAAAATAGAATTTGTTTTTCATAGGGAAGGAGTAAAGACTACTGACAGTCACAGATGGGATTGGCAATGAATCACTGGTGTTTCAGTGAGATTCCCTTGGAAGGATGCTGAAAGAGGCCTGATTCAAGCGGGGCTGGAGAACTGCACTTGAGGAAGTAAAGGGTAGGGCTACAGATGATCCTTTGCATTACTTGGTCATGATTTAGAGATGGTGTTCATGTTGGCCTCTATAGGATATTATATAATAGCATAAGACTTCCTTAGGATCATGTAGGCCCAGTATTATAAGGGAAGTGTGTGCACTTGTACATTTCCTTACAAATGAGCCTTACAAACCCTGACCCTCCACACCTCAGTTGTCACCTTCTGAGAAGAAAGCATGTGTCCATTGTGAAGAGCAGACTGACTATGACCATGGACAGAGAGCAATCTAGGACTTGGATGGAATGAATTATAACATCTTTGGGTGCTAAATAAATACCCCTTTTAGGAGGAAAGCAAAAGAGATAGCTCTGTCTGTGTTTCAGAGTCCTGCTGCAGGGTTTTGGTGCAGCCAGCAGATGCCTGGGGAGCACTGTGCATACACAGCACATAGGTAAGTGGCTGAGTCTTCAGGGTTAGCAGTGGTGATATGCAAAACGCTTCTCTTTTTTGATAATGTAGCTCTTAGTCTGTCTGTCTGCTTTGCATCCCCATCTGAATACAGGATGAAGAGGAATGTGGGGCCTCTCCCAGCATCTTGCCTGTACCACAGGAGTCCTCCAAAATTGCTGGTGGTGTAGCTGCAGTTGAGGCTGCCACTGCCTCCCTCCTGGAGGCTCAGGCTCTCAGGACTCTGCTCCACCTCATCTTTCCCATGCAGCCCTGTTCAGGAGAACATCAGAAATGACAGAATGTATTTAGTTCAGCATTTTGAAAAAATTCAAGAGATCTGGGAGGGGTTGGGACTAAATAGCTCCCTCTCCTCCTCATGTTGGATGAACCCTCCCTGGGGTTCTTATCTCTAAACCTCTCACTTACAGCCAAATTGAAGCAAGACCAGGAATATGCACTGTAACACGTTCTCCATCCTGATCTCTCAGTCCTTGAGACAAATTGTAATGATTCCAGATCTTCTCAAGGTTGCTATTTTCACTGCCTTCTTAGGTCTTAAGACCTAAGGATAGACAGCTCAATAGACAGCTTAGCCAATCAAATGCACCTCCTCTAGTAAGTCATGCTGTTGAAACCCAATGCATTTGAGGAAGAAGGAAAATGGAACTACTGACCCCTGGTGGCCTCAGAGTGAACCTCACAGTGTTCATTTCATCACAGAAACAGGATGAGGGTATAGGGTGTAGGGTGTGGGGGTGTCTGGGGTGGAAGGGGAATCTTCATTATTGGTGGGCATAGAGCATAAGAGGTGTAAAATAGCAATGGGAAAATTTTTTGTCATATTTGTACTTTTAATCCTTGCACTGACATTTGAGTGGGCTTTATAGCTGCCACCACAGGTTATTAAAGAGTTCATCACTAATGGTTGGTCTCATGAATATGATTTATCTTTTGAAATATACAAAAATTTGGCAGGTGAAATCATGAAAGAAGGAAACTTTGAAATATTGAGTTACGAGGTCAAAATAGTTTTAGGAATGTGTAGAAACTTTCTGATGTAATCTAGAGGCTTTGAGAATATTAGTTAGGAAATCGATTTTTTAAAATCCATTGTTATTCCTCCCATGGCTATAGCAACTGTACCATGATGATCTAAACCTGGGAACACACATTTGACAGACCTTAGGAGAGATGAACATAGGAGCTCTTCATTTCTGGATCATAGTGAAAGTCACTGTGTGGTTGTGTGCAGGGGTGGTATCATGCATGCATTTTGTATATTACGCTATATAAATACACAAAAAAGCAAGTCTCCCTTCTCATTTACCTTCTGACCACAGTTCTCACCTAGAAACACTTGTTCTCTTAAACACACACACACACACACACACACACACACACACACACACACACACACCAGTCAAATTTTAATATATAGATTCCATTCGGTGCCTTGCTGTTTATCTACACAGAATGGTCACAGAGTTTCACATTAAATGGCCTATTTGTAGGTAATCTGTTTTAGATTTGGCATTATTTCAGAAATATAAAACTATGACAGAAGACATGTGCATTTCCCATGGAACAAATCTGTCAATGTTCTTTCCCCCACTCCCTAGTCAACATATTACGTTACCAATTTTGTAAATTTTTTCTGAATACATAAATATGCTAACTCAGGGTACCATAAGTTTAATTTCACTAAAATAGTTGAAACCAGAATTTTAATAGCTTATTTTAAAATAGATCAGCATGTCTGTCATTGAAGTATGTTCTTTCTGTTTAGATGTTAGTTTGGGAGTCAAGATCAGACTCCAGCTCTATGGTGTGCTTTCATGTTATATTGATACCACCTCACCCCAGTTAGAATGCCTATAATCAAGAAATCTAATAACAACAGATGCTGGAGGGGATGTGGACAGAAGGGAACCTTACTGCATTGTTGGTAGGAGTGTAAACTTGTTCAACCACTTTGGAAAGTAGTATGGAGGTTCCTCAAAAGACTCCACATAGAGCTCCCTTAGGACGCAGCAATCCCACTTTTGGTCATTTACTCAAATGATCACAAACAAGACCACACTAAAGCTTCCAGCACGACTATGTTTATTGCAGCATTATTTACCATAGCTAATATGGAACTAACCCAGATGCCCCTCAGTAGATGAATGGATCAAGAAAATGTGGTATATATACATGATGGAATTCTATGCCTCCATCAGAAAGAATGACATTGCCCCATTTGTTAGGAAATGGAAAGACTTGGAAAAAATTCTATTAAGTGAAGTAAGCAAGGCCCAAAGAAACATAGGTCCCATGCTTTCCCTTATTTGCAATAAATAGTATATGTCTGCGTCAAGCAGAAAAGGTCATGTTAGGGGAATGAACCCCAAGATAAGTATTCAAATTTTTTTTGTTTTTTTCCTTTCATGCAATTGTTTCTAACATATTTATAATATGATTTCTTTGTTGCTTTGTATGTCCTTCCCCCACAGTATAACCCATGCCTTCACTGTATTTGATGTTGGTATAATTTATGGAGGGGAAGGGAAAAAACAAATCGTTTAACTAGGGATACAGGTGGACCAATTGCAACAATGAGATGTATAAGTCGTTATATCGAAAAACGAACTTTACAACTTTGGTGGGGTTGGAGAGAGGTTTGGGTGGGGGGAGGGGCAAGTATGGGAAGGGGAAACAAAGAGGAGGCAACAATGTTTGATAAGAAATGTACTTGTTGTGTTCGCTTCGGCAGCACATATACTAAAATTGGAACGATACAGAGAAGATTAGCATGGCCCCTGCGCAAGGATGACACGCAAATTCGTGAAGCGTTCCATATTTTTAAATGAACCCTTAGATATGTATTTTAATGTTTTTTCTTTCATGCATGTGTTTCTAACGAATTTATAAGATTATCTCTTT
>NW_012267300.1:7263053-7302003 GCF_000151885.1 Dipodomys ordii
GAGGAGGCTACAATGCTTGGTAAGAAATGTACGCATTATCCTGCCCATGCAATTGTAACCCCTCTGTACAGTATGTTCACAAATAAAATAAAATTAAAAAAAAAGAAATGTACTTGTTATCTTGCCCATGTAATTGTAACTCCTCTGTACAGTATTCTCACAATAAAAAAAGAAAAAAAATAAGTTGATATAATACAGAATAATGACCAGAATATAGCAAGCACACAATTTATACGAGCACTTATGTTAATAGTTGAATTTTCTTCAGAAAGTTAATTTAATTGCCATATCAAAATCCTTACATATTAAAGTTCTACTTCTGTCAATTTCTGCAACTTTTTGGCAGTCGATTTTTCATTTTTAATGGCATTTTTATGTAAAACTGTTTATTGTCATGTCCTCTTCCTGTATCTTTGTTCAAATGTGTTCATCTGAACTTTAGGATCTGCTCCCAAAGTCTGATAAACTTCAAGTTTACTAAAAAATCTTGTACTGTGCTTAGCATTTTGTCTTTAAGTATGCCATTTTTACTTAATGTAAGAAGTCAATTTTTCAAGTGTCTTTTCAGTTGGTCTAGCAATATCAACTTAATATCTAGCAATATCAACTCTTTCCCACCTTGTTAGTGTGACCTTGTGTACATGTGATTTGTTTTATGTCTGACATATCTTCTCAATCAGCTATCAAGTGGCCTGGTTATATTTCTGCTAGTTTTAACTACTTTCATGTCATTTACCTTATTTAATGTAGAAAAGTGTTTTTTTCCCTCATGATTTTTTGAAACATGTAGACTTCATTTGAATTTTGTAATCACCATAACTAGTTTCAAAGAAATAAATAAACATTTAAAGTTAGTAACGTTTAAAGTCAACATCTCCTTATATCAAAAGAATTACTGACTTGAGAGAAGGAGTATCATATAAAAATTATCCTAATATTCTGGCTTGGATAGCAAGTTATTTCTCTAAAAATATGGAAATTTAGCAACACTAGATTGAAAATATTATGGAAAAAGAACTGGAATAAATTTCTGTAGCCACTAATTTCTCAGATAAAAATGCTTAGGTAATGAGCATTAAGAACTACAAAAGGGATTAAGTGCTCCTATGATGCTAGTGACTACGAACTGTCCAATAAAAATCTCAGCACTTTACAGAAAAGAAAACAAAAGATGAGAAAAGTAAGCAGCTTATTTAAGATCACACCAGCTATTTAAAACTTGCTTAGTGTTCTATTTGCTGACATTCCATACCGATGCATCATAGCCCACCAGCATGACACCTGTAAAAGCAAGAATAAAGTCATAGTGTCTTGGAATTAATAAACAAACTACACTTAAGTTTCCCAAAGTGGGGTATGCATCAAGGCATATGAAATCATGGGGAGGCACAGGTCTATGTTAATTTTGATTTGTTTTTCCAGTGAGATGCTTTGTATCTCACAACTAAAATTTAACATGTCACACATAAATTAATTCATATTGTGAACAACAGTAACTTTATCTTTGAAAAACACGAGTACGCAGAGATGCCATTACATGTTCAAATACAGGTTTGACCTCGCTTTGAAGTGTCCAGTGTTCCTTTTTGTAAGTAAGCTAGAACTTTGGTTTGTTTTTTTTTAGTACAATTCTTAATTTTGAATGGCGATAAATAACTCAAGAGGTTGTAACAAATTTGTGGGGCAAAAGAACATAAAAAATCTGCATTTCTGGAAGTGGTGCTGTGGCTCAAGCAGTAGAGCGATCACCTTGAGCTGAAGGGCACAGAGACAGTGCCCAAGCCCAGAGTTCAAACCTCACGACCGACAAAAAAAAAAAAAAAAACAAAATCTGCATTTCTGAGCATCTGTTGTAACAGCCAAGGAATGAATACAGAGTATAACAAGAAGTAGACCTTGGAGAATGTCTGGACTTGGTTTCACTGTGGTCCTCAACCCTTTTCACTTTGAAAGGAGACAGAACCAGAAGTTTAAAGTGAAAAAGAGAAAAATCCAGCTGGACACTCTATAAACCTTTCCTCAGAGGCAGTATTCAAATCAGAGAGACTTGTCTAGACAGCTCTTAAAAATCACAAGTTCGTAACAAAACAGGTAAGTTGAGGAACACTTCATATGGCTTCTGTTTGTATATTGTTTGATTATGGAAAGCGATCTTTTTTTAAATTTTTATTTATTTTTTATTGTGAAAATACTGTACAGAGGGGTTACAATTACATGGGCAAGATAATGAGTACATTTCTTATCAAGCATTGTAGCCTCCTCCCCTTCCCAGCCTCCCCTCATCCCCCCATCTAAGCCTCCCCCCAACCAAAGTTGTAAAGTTCGTTTTCGACATGACAACTTGTACTTCTCATTGTTGCAACGGGTCCACCTGTATCCTTATTTAAACGACTTGTTTTTCCCCTTCCCCTCCACAAATTATACCGACATCAAATACAGTGAAAGCAGGGGTTATAATGTGGGGGAGAGACATACAAAGCAACAAAGAAATAATCTTATAAATGCGTTAGAAACAAATGCATGAAAGAAAAAAAAACATTTGAATACATATCTTAGGGTTCATTTTCCTAACATCACCTTATCTGAACTTTTCTGCTTGTCTCATACATATACTAGATATTGCAAATAAGGGAAACCATGGGACCTATGTTTCTTTGGGCTTGGCTTACTTCACTTAATATAATTTTTTCCAAGTCAGAAAGCAATCTTAATTAAAATAATTTATTCTACATAATTGAATAATAACTCTACATTTTCTAAGCAAATCAGTGAAATGTCTTTGTATGAAAAGTAGACAAAAACATCTGTGTAATAAGTGCATAAATATATGGATGTTCCTGAAAATACCACAATTCATAAATAGAATTACCCATGTAATCTTAATAAAATGATACAAGTATAAATAAGAGGTTTTGTTCAAGAGTATTTTACAAATGATTTTTCATGGGCTTTATATTTTATCTCAATGTATTATGAAGGACAGAGGAGACACACATGTCTAATAGGTGGTGAGTCTAGACATTGTATGTGAATTGTCCTACAGTTTTCCTGTAAGTCCCACTTGTGCCCCTTGCCCACTTGTGTCTCTTGCTCTGACTGAAGTTTATGAAGGCACCTGAAGGCTCCTCTCTCACTCTGGCCTCTCTGAGTGAGCAGAAATACACAGCTGAGTCCTCCAGCTGTGTGGCTATGATGGTGAGGTTGATGAATCTGGATGGCTTCTGGAAGTTCAGGAAATAATGACCCTCTGTTGCATTTTACTTATCGTTAGAGTTCTGGCGAATAAGCAAAACCAGTTCCCTGCTATGGGGCTGTTTGTACCAGATGATGAAATAAGAACTATCCTGAGTCTCCTACAACCAGTCTAGGGTCACAGCTTCTTTCTCCACCACCAAAATTGCAGGCTGAGCTTGGGTTACCTTCTGGGCCATATGGTTCCTGAAAGCAAGAAGACAGAGTCAGACTGACCTTTTCTTTATAATCAAGGTGTTAGAGAGATGAAGGAGCTTAGGACTCAGAATCCCTCCTGTTGAGCCTCAGACAACAAAGCTCCAAGACCATCACTCTCATATCTGAGAAGAGGTTTAGCCCAGTGTTTGTGGACATCCATAACAAGACAGATAGAAGTGACAGCTGCTCCCAGCAGGCTAGAGATCAGCATAGTGGCAACTCTTCCCCTGATTGAGATGATGTTATGCCTCAAATCCAGATGTTAATCTGTGCCCTGTGCTCACAGGATCAACAAAGATAATGTGCTCTATGATACATCACCCAACAGGAAACATAGCTAGCAGATATGGGGCAGGTTTGTCTGTGTCTGTGTCCCATCACAGGCTTCCCACACAGGGGCAGATGGTGTCCTGAGTACCTGTTGTGTCTCATAACTTCCTGTCCTGGAAGAATAAATCATGCTTAGTTCATTCTTGGCACATGGACAATGAAGGACTTACTATTTATTAACAACTGTATGAAGAGATGAAGTTGTATTATGCAACTCTTTTGGACTGATGGTACTGGGATTTGAATTCAGTGATTTGTACCTGCTAGAAATTGAATTCTATCTCCAGTTCTTTTTGCTTTTAGTTATTTTTTAGAGGGGGGTCTCATGTTTTGTTTGCCTAGTCTAGCCTCACATTATGATTGTCCTTCTATGCTTCCCACATAATCTATGAGACTGTACTGCCACACCTAGATTTGTTTACTGAGGTTGGTACTCATTAGTGTTTTGTCCATGCTGGCTTCACACCACAATCCCCTGATCTCTACTGGTATAAACCATAGCACCAGGCTCTCAGGGACCTTTTGATACTAAGTCTGCCTCATATTCTCTAGATAATACCAAATTGAATGATCACCACAGAATCTTATGGAGAGAATTATTTTCAATCTTTGTTACTACCTCAGCATTCATAGGGTTCAGCAAAGGTTATATGAGAAATATTGTTAATGATCATGCCTCCTGAACTCCAAAATCTGTCATTTGTGTGCCATATTTGGTAACAGCACAGAAGAAAACACCATGTATGTGCTTGAGCATGATATGTGTATGTTGGAAGTTCAGAAACTTTTACATAGTTCTTAGATCCAGGTACCTCAGTTATAACTCAACCCATGTTTTCTTGGAAGCCCTCCTGCTCCTTCAAACCATGCCCACTAACTACAGTGAATGTTAGGAGAATGAGAAGACCAAATGAGAGAACTTGCAATCAGAGCACTATCGAAGAAAATAGAAGCCTTATGAAAATACCATTATGTAGGCCAAGCTAGGAAAAAAAAAAACAAGACCAGTAGAATTCAAGCTCTGTTGGCATTTGTCTCTAGTACTACAATCAGTAAATGTTTGTAGTCTTCAATTAAAAATAACTTGTTTCATCCCATATGTGTATGTTTGCAAGAGATCATATATCTATATCTATATCTCTCTCTATATATATTACAAAGCCAAAGTTCATCAAATTTTTGAGTTATTGTACCTCGTACATCAGTATTTTCAGATAATAAACAAATATGTCACTATTTTTTCTATTGAATTTTTATTTTAGAGCAATTTTAGGTTCACTTCAAAAGTAAGCAATTAATCAGAAGATACAGTTTTTCCTCCAACTCCCTGCCCCTACTTGAACAGCCTCCCTCATTATCAACATCTTGTGCCAGAGATGTATTTGTGATAACTGGTGGACCCACATGGACATGAAATTGTGACCTGGGGCCCATAGGTCACAGTAAGATTCACTCTTGGTGCTGTTGCTTTATAGGTGTAGACATAGCTCTAAGAGGAGCATACACCATTACAGTATCATACAAACTAGTTATATGGTCCTGGTGTTCTGGAAGTAGGAAAGAATGATAGCTGGACATTTCCCCAAGTATTTTTATTTTGTGCTGGTTCTAGGGCTTACTTGAACTCATGGCCTTGGGCACTGTCCCTGAGCTATTTTGGCTCAAGGTTAGTACTCTACTACCTGAGCCATAGCTCCACTTCTGGCTTTTTAAATTTTTTTTGAAAGTTTATTGTAGATAATGATCCCATGGACTTGGCTTTAAACTGCAATTCTCAAATCTCAGCCTCCTGAGTAGCTAGGATTAAAAATTACTTTTAAAAGTATCTTTTAAAATAAAAATTAGCTGGATGCTGGTGGCTCATGCCTGTAATCCTAGCAACTGGGATGCTGAGATATGAGGATCATGGTTCAAAGCCAGCCTGGGAAGCAAAGTCCGTGAGACTCTTATCTCCAACAAACCACCAAAAAACCCAGAAGTAGTGCTGTGGCTCAAGTGGTAGAGAACTAACCTTGAGTTGAAGAGCTGAGGGACAGCACCAGGCCCAGAGTTCAAGCCCCATGACTGACCAAAAAAAAAAAAGAATTTTAATTATACATTACTTGTATCTTTATAAAACCATTAGTTTAACTTTAAAGTGATTAAGATACTCTTAGAGATGTTAAAGTGACTTGCAGTGGCTAGGGGAACTACAGTGTAGGGAACCACTATCAGTAAAAACTGGGGCTAGTCCCAGACACTGTTACCATGAAGTACACCAAGCTTTTATTTCAGAGTCCCATGAAATCCCAGGCTCAGAGACTTTTCTTTTTTTTTCTAAGTAAAACTTCGAACATTAAAGTAGCTTCACAGTTTCAAAACCTGCCTTAGCATATGCAAAGCCCAGAATTACACACAGTGAAGAAAGCATGGAGACTCCCAGACCTCCAAAAGATGGGGAGACTTCCAGGTGAGCTGCACCCCGGGACACCAGGGAAAGCTGACCTTCCTCAGTCAAGAAACACAGCAGGATTTTAACCAAATGGGGCCAGTAAACTGGAGTCTAAGGACCATTTCCTCTCACATCTGAGTTATTTCTTTGCTGGATTTGACATACTGCAGGAGTGTCATGGGCTTAACTATAATAAGAAGAATATGTCAGATTCCACAGCTGTAATATGTTCAGAACTTAGGCCTCTCACAGCTGGGATCCTCCGGTCCCCAGTGAGTTGAGTTATTCTTTAGCATTACAGTAATGATCTGACAGGCTGAGAGCAGGTGGGAGTGAGAGTCAGCAAGATACACTGCGGTTGCAGATGGCACTGACTGGGCTGCTCTGCCCCTGCAGTAGCCTGGGACATGTCTCCTCCCTATTGTCCTCAGAGATTTTAGTCAGGCAGTGGCATTTCTATAGCAGTGGCATTTCTAGGGAAGAGAACTCAAAGGAAGAACAAATAAATGCTTTCTTTCTTAAAATCTGCAGCATTCAACAGTACTGGGACCGACTGTATAAGACACAAACTAGATTTAAGGTTACACCCTAGACCATGAATGTTTTCCCTGTGCACATTAATAGTTTGGGCTCAACCAAACTGTGTGTCATATGGAAGTTATTGTCACTGAGAAGAAAAGAGACACCTGGGCTGTAAACAGAGCAAAGCCTGGGAAGTAGAGCAGGCTCCTCTCTTCCCTAACACCTCTCCTGATAGCAATCCAGAAACTTCAGGGCCTTTCCAAATCTTACAACTGGAGGAGGCCTCCAGCTCAGAATCCTGGAGAGAGGAAGCAGCTCCTCCCAGGCCCAAACACACCCCTTTGGATCCAGGCTCAGCCCCTTCTCATTAAGAACAGTGAGAACAGTAGTTCACAGCTGAATCTGAAGTTGGTTCTTCAGGTGGAAGGTGCTGTCTCTCTTAGCGTGACTGGCCTGGGACATTCTGCTGCCAGTCCTGGTTTGATGAACTCCTCAGAAGCCACTCAGGCTCTTTTATTTGACAGCAGAATTATCTGTAAAGAAAAGACAGCTTGTTCAATGACTGCAATTAGAACTAGTGCAGCCTGCCTAGGGAAGATAACCTGCCTTTGGTCTGTGTCTCCAAGTACAGTACTCACGAGACCCTCCTGGAAACAGTAAAGGCTTTGCCATACTGGCAGTGTCAGAGTAGTCTGCAGTTCTACACATACACAAGGACAAAACATCTCTAACATTTTCAGTAATGGAAACCAACAAGATTGCCATCTCTGACCAGGAAGCAGAGTGGCTGGTTCAGATTCACAAGGTTGTGCTTAGGATACAGAGAAGCTGGGATGGTTCTTTCAGTTGCTGGATTTGTTACTGGAGTCTTTTACGCATTCTGCTCATGTATTGAGACAAAGTCATGCTGCCACTGGCTGAAAACAGCAAAAGCTGTGCTCAATCACTAAGGTGAATTTGTTTTGCTGTTCAGACAGCAACTTGGAGGGAACATGCCCTCTTCTGTTTGCAGCCTGCTCTGCATCTTTTCATGTTGACTTTACCCTGGAGCTTGAGTTGTATACACAGCAAGAAGAGGGCTATCTGGGGGTCCAAAGGAAATACTAAACACTTGTCAAAATCTTTTCCTGGTATATATGAGTGGGTGCTCTGGAACCAGTGCACCACCCCTCTGCTTACAGAGTCTCCATTCTCTCCCTTGCCCCTTAACTTGTAGTCACTCTACTCAACTCCTGATAAGAGCACTCACTGGTCTCTTATCTGAGTGCTGCATCTTATCCCAGCACATATGTTTGTGCATCTGTCCACGTTCTTTCCATGCCATATTAAAATTATGTGTGCCCTGATTTTCAAGCTATGCTTGCTGCTCCTGAGACTGAGAAATTAATATCCTAGTTCATTTCCCAAGTATTCAGGTCCTTATCTCATAATCATTGCTAAAATATCTGAAAAGCCAGGTGCCAATAGTTCATGCCTATACTACTAGTTACTCAGGAGGCTGAGATCTAAGGATTGTGATTCAAGGTCAGGTGATACAGTTTAGTCCATGACACTCTTATTTCCAAGTAACCTCCAAAAAGCTGAAAGTGTAGCTATGGCTCAACTGGTAAGGAACAATGCTCAATCCCTGAGTTCAAGGTCCAGTACTAACACACACACACACACACACACACACACACACACACACACACACAACCTTGATAAATGAGAGAATAAACTAATTAGTGGATGTGACTTATGGTTGAAATTATGTTGTCAAGTACAGTCTATGTGAAATTATTGCATAGGCCTAAGGGTGACTGTGGCTTCTGGCATAGGCTCAAGGTCTGTGTAATAGGTTACATAAGTGTCTTATACAGGTATCAGTATGTTTTTAACACAGACAAAAATAAGAAAATGCATGAGCTTTTTATACTTGTAGGCTTCCCAAAATTTACTAAGTAAAAAGGCAAAAACTAAATAAATAAGGGATATTTTGTGAAATTAGATATTCAGAGAATATTTACTAGGAGAGGGCTATGGATGTTGAATGACTGGAGTTTCTCCATATTGTGATAAGTGATTATGCATTTTTGTACTTTTTTAATTCATTGAAAGCAGACTTATATAGTGTACAATTTTGTATCTAATAAGGCAATAAAGATACTTCCTTGTGAAGCACTCATTGTATATTTATTACCCTCATATATAGTGAATTATATGTTGCTATATACTGACAGTGATTGTGAATAGTTTTTGGTCTTTCAGTGGTAGTGCAGTGTTTAGAATTCCTTCTGTTTGTGGGAGATAGCCAAAATAATAGTCCAGTTCTAAGAAAATGTATCCTTTTAAGCAACCACAAAAACTTGATTTTTAAAAGGATATTATTTCATTTGTCATTAATTTGCTGAAAACATTGAAATCAAGGGGAAATGTTCTGCTCTAATTTAGTCATCTAGATGATGAGAAATGTGTTTTATATAAGAATTGAAAATAGAATTGCATTTAGGTTAAAAGCTTCTGTAGAGAATACAAGAATTAGAGGAGGAACCCTATTGGCACAGTCCCCAAGAAGGCAAATAACATGGCAGAAACTAAAAAATACCTCTCAGTCCTAACTCTCAATATTAGTGGACTTAACTAAGTGACATAGACTGTCTAGTTGGATCACAAGCAGGATCCTTCTCTCTGCTGCCTTCAAGAGACACACCTTGCCCATAAAAACAAACATTCTGAAAGTAAAAGGGTGGAATAAAATCTACCAAGCAAATGGCCCTCATAAACAGGTGGGAGTTGCAATCCTAATATCAGATAAAATAGACTTCAAATTAAAACTAGCGAGAAGAGATAAAGAAGATCATTACATACTAATTAGGGTATCTCTCCTACAGGAGGATATTACAATTCTAAATATCTATTCACCAAACAATAGAGCACCCAAATTTATCCAAGAGACACTATTTTCCCTCGAATCTCACATAGATCCAAAGATATTAATTGTTGGGGACTTTAACACACCACCATCCCCACTGGATAGATCAAGCTGGCAAAAACTCAACAGAGAAACTGCAGGTCTAAACAACTGCATAGATAAACTAGACTTAATGATATCTACCGAATATTGCATCCAAAAGTATCAGAATACACATTCTTCTCAGCAGCACATGGAACATTCTCCAAAATAGACCACATTTTAGGTCACAAAGCAATTTTGCACAATTTCAGAAACATTAAAATTATGCCTTGCATTCTCACTAGCCACAGGGAATAAAATTAGAATTCAACACCAAAAGCCACCAAAGAAATACCTGTAGTACATGGAGGCTAAACAACACACTGTTGAACCGCCAGTGGGTCATGAAAGAGATTAGGAAGGACATTCAAATGTTCATGATATTTAACAAAAATGAACACACAAATTACCAGCTTCTCTGGGACACAGCAAAGCAGTACTCAGAGACAAGTTTATAGCTCTGAGTTGGTCCTATATCAACAAGTTGGAGAGATCTGAAACCAGTAATTTAATGGGACACCTGAAGCTCCTTGAAAAAGAGCAGCAAGCTAAACCCCAATCCGACAGATGGAAACAAATAATTAAAATCAAAATGAAATGAATTAGAATCCAAACAAAACCATAGAAAGAATCAACAAAACAGAGTTGTTTTTTTAAAAAAATTAACAAAATTGACAGACCCTTACCAAATCTTATATAAAAAAGAGAGAACACACACAAATAAACAAACAGAGATGAGAACGGAACTATCACCACAGGGTGGGGGTGGGGGGAATAAGATGCAGAACATTATAAGGGAATACTTCTCAAAGCTTTATCCTAATAAGTTTGAGAATCTGAAAGAAATGGATGATTTTCTAGCAAATATCGACATGCCAAAACTAAACCAAGATGATTTAAACCAATTTAACATATCCATGTCAAGCATAAAAATAGCAACATCAATAAGAGACCTCTCACCCAAGAAAAGCCCAGGGCCAGATGGATTTACAGCTGAATTCTACAAGGCCTTCAAAGCAGAACTCACACCAATACTCTTCCAAATCTTCAATGAAATTGAAAGTGAAAGTTCACTACCAAACTCTTTCTAAGAAGCCATTATAACCCTCATCCCCAAACCAGGCAGGGATTCATCAAAGAAAGAGAACTATAGATGAACATTGATGCAAAACTTCTCAACAAAATTTTGGCCAATCGACTTCAACAACTCATCAAAAAAATTATACACCACGATCAAATAGGATTCATTTTAGAGATGCACAGCTGGTTCAATATATGCATATGAATTAATATAATTAATCACATCAGCAAGAGCAAGGATAGAAACTACATGCTTATCTCAATAGATGCAGAAAAGGCATTGACAAGATCCAATACTCTTTTATGATGAAGGCTCTGGAAAAACTAGGGAGCCATAGAACATTCTTCAATATAATAAAGGCTGTGTATGACAAACCTACAGCCAGCATTATACTTAATGGTGAAAAACTAAAGCCATTTCCTCTGAATTCAGGAATGAGACAAGGAAGTCCATTCTCCCTGCTTCTCTTCAATTGAGTATTAGAATGCCTAGCTACAGCAGTAAGACAAAATGCAAACATAAAGGGAATCCAAATAGGGAAAAATGAAGTAAAACTCTCCCTCTTTGCAGACGATATGATCTTGTATTTAAAGAATCCCATGGGCTCAACTCCCAAGTTACTAAAGCTGATTCAAAACTTTGGGAAAGTAGCAAGGTATAAAATTAATGCTCAAAAATTAATGGCTTTTCTGTATGCCAACAATGAAAAGAGTGTGGCTGAAATCAGGAAAGCAACACCTTTTGTAATAGCTCCACAAAAAATAAATGATCTAGGAGTTAACTAAAGTAGTGAAGGACCTCTATGATGAAAACTTTAAAAACCTGAAAAAGGAAATTAAGTGGAAAAGCCTCCCATGTTCCTGTATTGGGAGGATTAACACTGTGAAAATGGCAATACTGCCAAAGGCTATCTACAAATTCAATGCAATATCTATCAATATCCTAACCCCATTCTTCAAGGAAATAGAAGCCGCCCCAAAATTCATATGGAACAATAAAAGACCCTGAATAGCAAAAACAATCCTTAGCAGAAAGAACAGTGCTGGAGGAATATCAATACAAAATTTCAAACTCTACTACAAAGCCAAAATAATCAAAACAGCATGGTACTGGCACATGAACAGACCTGAGGACCAATGGAATAGAACTGAAGACCCAGAAATGAACCCACAGACCTATAGCCACCTAATCTTCAATAAGGGAGGTAAACAAATAGAATGGAAGAAAGACAGCCTCTTCAGTAATTTTCTTAATAGAGACCCACAAACACAACATATGAAAGAAAGTTTGGACAAATGGGATTGCATGAAATTGCAGAGCTTCTGCATGGCAAAGGACATAGCAAGCAAGATCAATAGAAAACCCACGAATTGGGAGAAGATCTTTAGTAACCATACAATGGACAAGGGTCTCACATCTAAAATATACTTAGAACTCAAAAAACTAAATCCCCATCAACAAATCCTCAAAGAAACAAATGCCTGATAAATAAAGAGGCTAAAAACGTAGAGAAACTTCTCTGAAGAGAAAATAAGAATGGCCAATATACACATGAAGAAATGCTCAACCTCCCTAGCCATAAAAGTAATGCCAATCAAAACAACATTGAGATACCACCTCACCCCAGTTAGAATGGCTATACCCAAGAACTCTACTAACAACAGATGCTGGAGGGGATGTGGACAGAAGGGAAACTTACTGCATTGTTGGTGGGAGTGTAAACTTGTTCAACCACTTTGGAAAGCAGTATGGAGGTTCCTCAAAAGACTCCACATAGAGCTCCCCTATGACCCAGCAATCCCACTTTTGGGCATTTACCCAAATGTTCACAAACAAGACCACACTAAAGCTACCAGCACGACTATGTTTATTGGAGCATTATTTACCATAGCTAAAATATGTAACCAACCCAGATGTCCCTCAGTAGATGAATGGATCAAGAAATTGTAGTTTATATACTCAATGGAATTCTATGCCTCTATCAGAAAGAATGACATTGCCCCATTTGTTAGGAAATGGAAAGACTTGGAAAAAATTATATTAAGTGAAGTAAGCCAAGCCCAAAGAAACACAGGTCCCGTGGTTTTCGTTATTTGCAATAACTAGTATATGTCTGAGTGAAGCAGGAAAGGTCAGGTAAGTTCATGTTAGGGAAATGAGCCCTAAGATATGTATTCAAATGTTTTTTCTTTCATGTGATTGTTTCTAATACATTTATAAGATTATTTCTTTGTTGCTTTGTATGTCCCTCCCCCACATATAACTCCTGCTTTCACTGTATTTGATGTCAGTATAATTTGTAGAGGGGAAGGGAAAAATCAAATCGTTTAACTAGGGATACAGGTGGACCCATTGCAACAATGAGATGTACAAGTCGTTATGTCGAAAAGAAACTTTACAACTTTGGTGGGGATGGGGAGGATGGGAAGGTATGGGAAGGAGAAACAAAGGAGGAGGCTACAATGCTTGATAAGAAATGATTGGGTGGGGGGTTGGAGGGGCTGGGAAGGGATGTGAAGGGTAAACAAAGGAGGAGGCTGCAATGTTTGATAAGAAATGTATGCATTATCCTGCCCATGTAATTGTAACTCCTCTGTACAGTATGTTCACAAAAAATAAAAGAAAAAGAAAAAAAACGAGAGAAAAAAAGAAATGTACTTATTATCTTGCCCATGTAATTGTAACCCCTCTGTACAGTATTTTCACAATAAAAAAAGAAATCTAATAACAGATGCTGGAGGGGAAATGACCAAAAAAGGAACCCTACTGAATTGTTGGTGGTAGTGTAGACTTATTCAACCACTTTGGAAAGCAGTATGGAGGTTCCACAAGACTCTACATAGAGCTCCCCTGTGACCCAACAATCCCACTTTAGGACATTTACCCAAACAATCACAAACAAGGGTATACTAAAGCTACCAGCACAACTGTGTTTATTGCAGCATTATTTACCATAGCTAAGATATGGAACCAACACAGATGCCCCTTAGTAGATGAATGGATAAAGAAAAATGTGATGTGTTGTGTGTGTGTGTGTGTGTGTGTGTGTTTGTGTGTGTGTGTGTATGTGTGTGTATGTATGTATGGTAATGGAATTCTATGCTTCCTTCAGAAAGAATGACATCACCCCATTAGTTGGGAAATGGAAATACTTGGAAATATTAAGTGAATTAAGAAAAGCTCAAAGAAAGTCCTTATTTACAATATCTAGTATATGTCTAGGATAAGCAGAAAAGGTCAGAGGCTATGTACATATGACCATATAAGATGATGTTAAGTGAAATGAACACCAAGATAGGACACAACTTGTTTTTTCTTTCTTGCTATTGTTTTTAATGCATCTAAAATGTACTATGTGATTTTTTTTGTTTAATTTGTATGTTCTTTCCTGCATCTTGTATATACATTTTTCTAATTTGGGGAGGGGAAGGGAAATCACAAAATGCTGAAACAAGGATACAGGTTGACTCATTGTAACAATGAGATGTACAAGTCAGTATGTTGAAAGCAAACTTTACAACTTTGAGGGGGGGGAGTAGAGGAGGTAGGGAGGGAAGGGATGGTAGGGGAAATACAAAGGAGGAGGTAACAATGTACTCATTACCTTACTCATGTAATTGTAAACCTCTGTACACTAATTTTACAAGAAAACATAAAACAGCTTCTGTAGAAAAATTTTAATGAAGAGGAAAGCTATAGAATAGGAGAAAAGTCTTGCTAACCATTTGCCTGTCAGAGTTAATCATCAAAATACATTAGGAACACAGAAAATCATGACAATCAAAAACAGGTATAGAAATTATATGCTAGCAAATGAGCTGAAATAAAGGAGTAAGTCAGCATGGAGTTGAATATCCCAGACCTTCCCTGGGGCTCTGGGCACCTCTGACACAGGAAAGACTGGTGGGGCAGGGCATGGCTATTGTTCAGAACTCTGCCCTGAACATCACTTCCCCTACCCTCCTGCTCACTCCTCACCAACATGAACACAAATTCAAAGGCCCCAACTTTCTCCACACATACTTTCAGTGGTGTCAAAATTGTGAACAAAACTATAATCAGTGTACATGCACCATATAGTACCAAGATGAAAGGATAAAAATGGATAGTTTGAACTTTGAAGAACCTGCTTTCAAAACAGAGCATTTAATTTTTTTTCTGAAGTTTATTTTTATGAATTTGTTTTAAAATTCTTTTATTATCTTTATTTTTTAACTTTCAGTATAAAGGGATTTTTTTACTGTCAGTATAAAGGGATTTCAATTCAATATGTTAATTTTAAGTAAGACCTAGTAATTAAGAAGATAACATTTATACATAGAGGAGAAAATTATGAATTTCTTATACTTTTCCATTTTCCTAATGAAAAATATGAGGCTTGGAAAACATACATTCAGGATCAGAGTCAGATCTTGGGCTCTATTATTCCAAGATTCAGCTCTCTGCCTCTCACACACTGTCACTCTTCATTGTAAAGTGAAGACATGGCTGTGTGTGTCCTGAGATCTATCTCAATCCCCACAACTGCAGGTAGGTGAGAGTGACCTCAGCATCTCGCAGACCTGCCTTGGCCCTGAGGCTATACATAGTACAGAGGGCATCTTCCAGTCTTGAGCAGTCCTTGCTCATGCTCACCGAGTACCCAGGGCTTCACTTTCCTAATTAGCTTGAGCATAAACAGAGAATAGTTGGTACTTAAGAATCCTTGCCCTTCACAACAAGTGAGGACTTAAAAAGCCACTGCATTGAAGATGAGCTTGAGATCAGCTGGCAGGAGGGCCAGATCTGAGCCTGACATTTCATTTTACCACTCCAAATTCTAGCCCTTGACAAAGTGTCAGGTATTTCCAAAATATCAATGGGAGAGGATTCCACTTTCCTGATCGCATAGACTATCCCCCATATACATAACACAGCTCTCCCAGTGCTGGGACCTCTAGGTAGCAGCTCTGCTGAGGTTAGAGTCAGGCTGCAGGTGCACACTGAACACTGTGCATCTGTGGCACAGAAGTAAGCTGCAGTGTCTGCAGTCTGGGAAGTCAAGATGGACAGGGAACTGCTTCTGGCAGAGGTGTCCAGGGTGATTCTTAGCCGTCCACTGCTTCTTTCTCTCTCATTTGACCTTATTAAAATTAGCATGGTGGGTCCTCTGCCAGAATCCTGTCTGTACCACTGCAGGGTGATTATGTCAGATTTGTAACTGCAGTTCACGGTGGCATTTTCACCCTGTTGGATACTCAAGGTCTGAGTTTTCTCTTCTTGTTGGCTGTTCACCCCTAGAAAGAAACACAAGCCAGAGACCAGGGAGTCAGTTAATGTGTTTCCAGAGTACATTCTAAATTCAACAAGAAGATTCAACTCTAAGCCATGTGGCCTCTGAAATTCATACTAGCAGTCCCTGTTCTCATACTAGCAGTCACAACTTACTGGCCACATGAAGCCACAGAGTTATCAAGAACACTTCAAGTAATTTTTTCATCCTTCTTGCTTTTGAGGATCACAGGAGATGCAGCTGTGGACCCTAAAATGGAGTCTGGCTCTTCAGGCACAAGTGTGGGTTCCTCTTGTTCCTGAGAAGGTATCTAGTTCTTCTGCTTCACAGAGTACTAGGGTTTTTTTGCCATCCAGTCAGAGTCAAGCTTCTTTATTTGGTATTATTTTACATTCAACTCTCTTCTTCTTCTTCTTCTTGTCTCTCTCTCTCTCTCACTTTCTCTCTCTCTCTGCCCTCCCCCCTCTCTCTGATACTTGAAACCCAAGAGCTTCTGAGGAGATGGAGGCCCTGCCCTGTGGTAGTGGCCACAGCACTCCGCTAGGAGAATGTGACCTGAAAAGAGGAAGAATGCAGAGCTGATGCAGAAGTTTGCAATTCCTGCCATTATGAACTCTGGTTCCAGATCAGAGTAAGAATGTATGCAGTTTAAGTAAGGCTAGAGATCAAGGAAGGAACAGTGCTGGAGACAGAACAGCTTTGAGAAATACTGTTAGGATCTGTATAATAACTCCAATCTTTAACATAATATCTGTTGTCAGAGGCACTGGCTTGCACGACTCCATCTGAGGACTTAGGTGCTGTGAGGGTGCATATGCTGTTGTGCACAACCCCTGGGGAAGGAGAGAACTCCTTCCAAGTCTGTGCAAAAGTCCAGATACCCAGCCCTAAGCGTCAGGTGAAGGCATGCAGAATGTTCTCTTCATGCTCCTGTGAGTAACCCCATAAACAATGCCTCCATATTCCCTCTGCCTAAAGAAGCCCACCTGCACTTTGCTTATTCTTTATAACCGTTGATCCCATAGCACTGCTTCGCATTTGTTGAGGCTTAACTCTTCCTGCTCACTGACCAAAGTTTCACTTTCATTGTCTGCATTACTGTAAAACTGTTTATGATGAACTTTCTGCCCTTCTGACTGAAGATTGACTTTCTATGCCTATATGCTGTATATAAGCATGTGATATTTCCAATAAACTTTATCTCTACCAGCATGGTGTGGTCCACTTTCTGCCTACCAGACACCGTGTTCCCAGGTCTCACTGTGTGAACAGTGACAATCTGTGATCTCCTTCTGTGAAAATAAAAAAGTTGGTTTTTTTGCCTAATGCTAAAATTATGTGTAACTCAGAGTTTCTATGGATGGGCAAGAGACATGGACTCTAATTGGATTAAGTAGAAAAGAACTGGGTTTGTCTCAGAATCCCCAACAGGGTCAGACAATTGGATGCAAATAATATGCAGACAGAATAGGACAGAAAGTGTGAGGGTTAGGAGCTGCCCTTCTTCTCTTTGGGTGAGGATAGAAATTTTGCCCTTGTGTTTCTGGTCCTAATAGGATGGCTAGGGAATGGCTGAGTTTTGAAGAGTCTGGCCCTGAAGCTCATTTTCAAGATTTGGAATGACCAGCTGCTGGAAGCTAATGTTCAAAGCAGTGTTTCTAGAGCCAACTACTATTTGCTTTGATGATAAAAGAAGAATAAAAAAGGATTAATTTTCTAGGGCCAGGATAATTTTAAAACAAATGAATATAACCAAAATCACATATGAGGGGTCACACCAGCTTAAATTCCCCACATATGGAAAAAATGAAGGTACTTCTCATCCCTGCTTGTAGATCAGCTCTTCAACTCCAGCCACTCAGTCATCACATTTTTCAAAGGTGGTGGAATGCCTTGCAAAGTGCATAACCATCTTTCTACCTTTCCCCACTCTACATGAAGTATGGCCTCTGTTGCCAGACAACCTGGAGACCTTCAATCTTTCCTGACTAGCCCAAGGGGGCTTGGTCAACTACCTGAGGACTTTATATCCCTATCCTACAGCACAATTAACCCCTCCTAGGCTCCCTCAATGGTTATTAGACAATTATATTCAATTCTGGTTATTGTAGGTGGAAGAAAAATGGTCCTTCTGATCATTCCTGTCTGTTGGAAGGGTACCTCTGAACTTGTCCTATTTTAATCTTGGGTTGTTATTTTTTCCTTGTATAACACTTGAAGGCCAATCACACCCTTGGCGATTTTGAGATTATTAATCAAGAGGTTAAAGTAGCTGTGACAGAATTCACTTCTGCTATGGTAGAGTGAGTTTGAAGAGAACTCTGGTTTTTACTGGGGAAAGCCATAGCTAGTGCCTGAAGTTCCTCAAACTGCTTTGGACAATAAATTTTCTGTTGCTGATATCTGAAAAAAAGAAGGAAAGAAAACGTCATGACTATTTGTGTACAGATGTGCATAATAAGATGTGTTCCCAAGGGATGTGGCATACCAGTTATCAGTTTATTGACTCTCAGCTGCAAATCCACCCTGTACACATTTCTCCTTGGCTCCCTGGCATGCTATGAAGTTTTATGAGTAGGCAAGCCTGGAAGGACACTTTCAGGAGGATGAGGTTTTCCTGTATGGTGCTGGGTCCCTGCAATTCTTGGTGAGCTTGGCACACCTGGAGACATGCCAGACATGTGCATTGACAGCCACACAAGTGGTTACTTGGACTTATAAGCAGCTTTGCTTTGCCAAGAGATTAGTAAAGCACAACTTGAGATGTAACGAATGGGGAAATACAAGGTGTCTCAAAATAAGTGGCACAAGGCACAATCCTGTAGCTCAGGCTTTTTCTTTGCTTTTCTCTCTTTCCCTCCCCCTTCTCCCCTCTCACCTTCTTTCCTAGCTACTATGATGTGAGCAACTCTGCTCTGGGAAACTCTCCCTCGCATGATGGACTGAAACCTATTACACTGTGTGCAAAAATAAATTATCCCTGCTTTAAATTGTTTACTTAGGTATTTTGATCATAGTGACACAAAAGTAGTAAAGACAGTAGCTGATTCCCTGTTGTAATGATCAATTTTCATTGTAAAGTTGCCTTCTTCAAATAATTTCATTTCTTCCTCAGGATGACCCTTGACTGCAGTAGGAATCTGTGAAGTGCCTGAGAGCAAAGGACTTTGTTGCAGAGGTCACAGTGGAGTCTACCGAGCTTGGGAGAAACTGCTGGGATGTAAGGAACACAGGTGGGTAGCTGGAGAGACAAAGCAAAGCAGGTAGAAAGGTGGTTGGCCCTTCTTAACTCTGCCTGGTCACCTAGAAAATAATGATTATTCTGCTCTGCTATATAGTTATTATTGCAAAAGTGCTTTTCTGGGTACTTCTAAAACTATAATTATTTAAAAAATTAACTAGAGATGCTAATGAGAATCTTTGTGGACAAATAGTTGAGCTCAATCTGAAGCTAACGGACCACTGATGACATTCATTTTAAGAGATAATTCAGTTTGGCTCCCTGGAAATGCAAGCCCCACAGTGGCCACAGACAGCTGACAGGAAGTACTTCATGTAAGTCTGAGGGTTTGTGCTCTGCTTCCTTTGCCAGAGCAGCTACTGTGCGCTCAGGGCACAGTAGTACATGGCTGAGTCATCCTCCTGAGTCCTGGCCTTCTGCAGGTGGAAGGACTTCTCACTCTTATTTAGAGTGGCCGTGAAACCTTTGGCACTGCCTCCAGAGATGTGTTTCAGGAGCAGCTGGAGGCCTTGTCCTGGATGTTGGATGTACCAGAAGAGCACAGGACTCCCAGAATAGGAATAGTTGCACTTCACCTGCACATGGGCTCCTTCAAAGACAGAGATGTGGTCCTCAGGCTGAGCCACTCCCTGGGCTGTAATTCCTCCTGAAACATCAGTTCTAGATCAGAGAAACTGCAGAAGACAAAATGATTCCATGTCAAGACCCACAGAAAGGCTTGAATGAGAAGCGACTACTCACTCAATGCCAGCATGATCAGGAGTGCTGTGATGTGGGTAGGCTTCATGTCCCAGATGCGAGGTGACAGAGAATTTTCTGGAACCTGTTCAGCTACAGAGAATCTGACAGAGCAGAGTCATCTCTGAGTTTAACTCTTCCTTCCATCCGTACAGCAAGATGCTCTTCCTCTAAAGGTTTGCTGGCTGCTTGGCTTCTAGCTTAGTTCAAGTTACGCAGCAACGCTCTCTAGAGGCCAAAACTGACACTGCAGAGAAGGTCCGGTTGCAGGTCAATCAGCATCGGGATAGAAAGAGCAACTTAGCTACAGGGAAAAAAATTGTCATTAGGGAAGTCTATAAATAGACTTTAATGGACTAGAACAAAACTCTAAGAGCACCAAAGCCTGTGTGTGCAAAATTAGCTAAAAATGTATCAAATATGGAACATTTGCTAAAATGTGCCGTCTTGAATGAAAAATCACTAGAAAATTAATCAATAAATTTGGATATATCCTTTTTTTGGGGTCGTGGGTCTTGAACTCTGGGCCTGTGTGCTGTCCCTGAGATCTTCAGCTCGAAGCTAGCGTTCTACTTCTTGAGCTACAGTACCACTTCCAGTTTTCTGGTGGTTAACTGGAGATAAGAGTCACATGAATTTGCCTGGGCTGGCTTTGAACTGCAATCCTCAGATTCCAGCCTCCTGAGTAGCTAGAATTATAGGCATGCTAAGCGCCTGGCTGGGTATATTCTTAATAACCATTACAAAGTAAATTTTTAGTGGATATAAGAGTTATATTTTAGATGAAAAAAATTGAGAGACCCAATTTATTAATGTATAGTATTAGAGTAGATTTCTATGCATGATAGAATACAGGAAAAGGTTGATAGAAATAGAAATTTAAGCTTTTGTGCATGGTTATTAATGAAGTCTTTATATATATATATATATATATATATATATATATATATAGTAAAAATAGAGTACAGAGGGTTTATAGCTATACGAGTAAGGTAATGAGTACATTTCCTATCAAGCATTGCTACCTCTTCCTTTGTGTTTCCCCTACCATCCCTTCCATCCCCAATTACAGGTGTTTAACCAGTTTTGCCAGCACCATTTACTGAAGAGGCTGTCTTGCTTCCATTCTATTTGTTTAGCTCCCTTATCGAAGATTATGTGGCTATGGGTCTGTGGGATCATTTCTGGGTCTTCAGTTCTATTCCATTGGTCCTCAGGTCTGTTCTTGTGCCAGTACCGTGCTGTTTTGATTACTTTGGCTTTGTAGTAGAGTTTGAAATTTGATATTGATATTCCTCCAGCACTGTTCTTTCTGCTAAGGACTCTTTTTGCTATTCAGGGTCTTTTATTGTTCCATATAAATTTTTGGATTGCTTCTTCTATTTGCTTGAAGAATGGGGTTAAGATATTGACAGGTATTGCATTGAATTTGTAGATAGCTTTTGGTAGTATTGCCATTTTTCATGGTGTTAATCCTCCCAATACAGGAATATGGGAGGCTTTTCTACTTCCTTAGTTCTGCTTTAATTTCCTCTTTCAAGTTTTTAAAGTTTTCATCACAGTGGTCCTTCACTTTTTTAGTTAACTCCTAGGTCTTTTATTTTTTGTGGGGCTCTGACAAAAGGAGTTGCTTTCCTGATTTCAGCCACACTCTTCTCATTGTTGGCATGCAGAAAAGCCATTAATTTTTGAGGGCTAATTTTATACCCTGCTACTTTGCCAAAGTTTTAGATGAGCTCTTGTAATTTGGGAGTGGGGTCCACAGGTTGCTTTAACTTCAAGATCATGTCATCTGCCAAGAGGGAGAGTTTTACTTCATCTTTCCCTATTTGGATCCCCTTTATGTTTGCATTTTGTCTTATTGCTGTAGCTAGGCATTCTAATACTCAATTGAAGAGAAGTGGAGAGAGTGGACTTCCTTGTCTCATTCCTGAGTTCAGAGGAAATGGCTTTAGCTTTTTGCCATTAAGTATAATGCTGGCTGTAGGTTTGTCATATACATCCTTTATTATATTGAGTAATGTGCTATGGATTCCTGTTTTTTCCAGAGCTTTCTTCATAAAGAGGTGTTGGATTTTGTCAAAATGTTTTTTCTGCATATATTGAGATAATCGTGTGGTTCTTACCCTTGCTCTTGTTGATGTGATGAGTTATATTAATTGATTTGTGTATATTGAACCAGCTTTGCATCCCTGAAATGAGTCCTGTTTGATCGTGGGTTATGGTTTCTGTTTTTTGATGAGTTGTTGAAATTTTGTTGAGAAGTTTTGCATGGATGTGCATCAAAGAAATGGGTCTGTAGTTCTCTTTCTTTGATGAGTCCCTGCCTGGTTTTGGGATGAGGGTTATAATGGCTTCATAGAAAGAGTTTGGTAGTGAACTTTACTTTCAATTTCATTGAGGATTTGGAGGAGTATTGGTGTGAGTTCTGCTTTGAAGGCCTTGTAGAATTCAGCTGTAAATCCATCCAGGATTTTTTTTTTGGGTGGGAGGTCTCATTGATGTTTCTATTTTGATGCTTGATATGGGTCTGTTAAGTTGGTTTAAATAATCTTGGGTTAGTTTGAGCATGTCATTATTTGCTAAAATTCGACTATTTCTTCCAGATTGTCAAACTTATTAGCATAAAACTTTGAGAAGTATTCCTTTATCATGTCTGAACCTTGTTTTTTTTTCTGTGATGATAGTTCCAGTCTCATCTCTGAGTTTATTTGGGTATGTTCTCTTCTTTTTTTGATAAAATTTGCTAAAGGTCTGTCAATTTTATTAATTTTTTTGAGGAACCAACTCTGTTGATTTTTTCTACATTTTTTGTATTCTAATTCATTTAATTCTGATTTAAATTTAATTGTTTCCTTCTACTGGATTGGAGTTTGGCTTGTTGTTTTTATTTCAAGGAGCTTCAGGTGCCTTGTTAAATGGTTGGTTTCAGATCTCTCCAATTTGTTGATACAGGAACTCAGAGCTATAAACTTGCCTCTGAGTACTGCCTTTGCTGTGTCCCAGAGGAGCTGGTAATTTGTGTGTTCATTTTTGTTAAATATCATGAACATTTGAATTTTCTTTCTAATCTCTTCTATGACCCACTGGTGGTCAAGAGTGTGTTGTTTAGCCCATGTGTTATAGGATTTTCTTTGGTGGCTTTTGGTGTTGAATTCTAATTTTATTCCTTTATAGTCTGAGAGAATGCAGGGCATAATTTCAATGTTTCTGAATTTAGACAAATTTGCTTTGTGACCTAAAATGTCGTCTATTTTGGAGAATGTTCCATGTGTTGCTGAGAAGAATGCGTATTCTGATGCTGCTGGGTGAAATATTTGGTAGATGTCTGTTAAGTCTTGCTGATCTCTGTGGTTGTTTAGATCTGAGTTTTCTCTGTTGAGTTTTTGCCGGGTTGATCTATTCAGTGGGGATAGTGGTATGTTAAAATCCCCAAAAATTGATGTTTTTGAATGTATGTGAGATTTTTACGGAAAGTAGTGTTTGTAGGATATTCACCATTATTAGGTGAATAGATATTTAGAATTCTCCTCAGGGAGAAATGCCTTAACTTTCTTTATCTCTTCTCATTAATTCTAATTTGAAGACTATTTTATCTATTAAGATTGCAAGTCCCGCCTGTTTATGGGTGCCATGTGCTTGGTAGATTTTATTGCAGCCTTTCACTTTCAGAATATGTTTGTTTTTATGGGCAAGATGTGTTTCTTGAAGGCAGCAGATAGAAGGATCTTGCTTTTTGATCCAAGTAGACAATCTATGCCACTTAATTGGAGAGTTAATGGAGTCTTAAAGCAATATCATATCCATAAAATTTCCACTTGCCATCACTGGTTTTGACCTTCTCATACAGAATATGCTCTTTAGAATTTTCGTTACAAGTTAAAAAACAATGGGCCATAAGCAAAGAAGCACTCATTCCATAAAGAGTGAAGATTGGAAAAGTCTCTGATCTTCATTTGCCAAAGGTCACCTTTGGCTACCAGCTAGACTTAACTCTGTTACTCTGCTTTGGAGTTAGACATATGCTTGGTGTGAAGAAGCTGGGAGCCTGGAATAAAACACAGGAAAATACAACTCATGGAGTGCCTGTGCTGAAGAGATCACTTGACCTCTAGAAAGGAAATTAATTCTCTTAGGAACAGGTCTTCTCTTGCCTCCACCAAGTTGAGACAAAAATAACAAATAGGTTGAGTCCCTCTGTCCTTAAAGAGTATAAGGCTGCCAGGGAACAAAGAGATTGGCTTCTAGTTTTTGGCTGGGATCTCTCAGAACCACTGGCTGCAATATTCTGCTGATTTTGCAGTTGCTGACCACAGACAGAACATCTAGCCACCTGCCCTCCCTCCCCCCAGGAATGCCTATGTGATCAGACACCTCAGGAGGGGAGGGAAGAAAGGGAAAGGATCATTCAGGTATACATTGGAGACAACGACTAGTATCAGAAAGCCAACTTCTTTAGCCACAAAATCAGAACATGCAAATTTCAAAACAACAATTTATTTACAAGAAAGATTTCACTAAGGAAGAATATCACTGGCTACTTTATAGAATTCTAAGCACAATTAAATGAAATTAGGAGATTACTGTAAACCTATAACTTGACCATCATGAACATGAAAATGTGTTTAGTGAGACTGGTTTTTAGAGAATAGAACAGGTATAGGTTGGCAACTTCATTTCCATCTCCTTCCTTTTGTACCAGAGAAACCCATAACTGGGATTATTCTGAAATCTCCACAATGAATTATGAAATTATGAATAAAGAAGGACAGCCTTTCTGTCTGCAGTCCTTTTGATGCTATTTTTAAGGAGCAGGTTTTGTTATCCTATCATGTGAGTCAAAGCACAAACAATTTGGAATTACATACCCACTATAATATGGATGTATAATATATAATTGTACATGTTCAATTTATTGTTATTATAAAGGTGATGTAAAGAGGGCTTACAGTTACATAACTCAGGTAAAGAGCACATTTCTTTTTGGAAAATATCCCCTCTCTTGCTCTTTCCCACTTTTCTCTTTGCATCTCCACCCACAAATTATATAGTTTATTTTCAACATATAGTTGAAACTAACAAATGCAGTTTTTCTTCATTTGTTCACCATTTGTCCTTCCATTTCTGTGCCCTCGTTCCCCTCCTAAAGACATGAATGAATGAGTACACAAGATAAAATGAAAAACAAAAATAGCAAAAAAGAAAAAATCCTTTATTTCCATTTCCTGGGTTAATTTTGATAAATATTATTTTGTATGATCTGATGCACATAGGCATTGTACATATAGAATTTTGTAAACTTGTCAGATGAAATTATACTATTTCCTGGTCTTGAATATGATAATAAGATAAGTAAAGCTTGATGCTGTGAATTTTTGTAGCAAAGGTCTACTTTCTCACTAACGTTGCTATTGTGTTTTGAAAGACTAAAAATGTGGGTGTGACATCATGTCATGCATGAATTAGTGTGACTTAAAGTGAAATCCCAAAGAAATTTTCCTTACCTCCTCCTGTATTTTGGCTGATATCTTATCTTAGATTAATTGTAAGGATTTTATGAGGAAATCACTGAAATAATTTACTTTTAAAAAGGTTAAAATTTAATGAATTTTAGATTTTTCATATATTATTAAGAACTATACTCAAACCAGGTTCTGGTAGCTCTCACCTGCAATCCTAGCTACTCAGAAGGCTGATAACAGAACATCAGGATTTGAAGCCATCTTGGGATGACAAATCCAAGATACTCTTGCTTTCATAACTATCAATAAATCCAAAATTGAAAGTATAGCTCAAATAGTAATCCAAGCAGCTTGGTACTGGCACAAGGGGAGACCTGAGGGCAATGGAATAGAACTGAAGACCCAGAAATGAACCCACAGACCTATAGCCACTTAATCTTTGATAAGGGAGCTAAACAAATAGAATGGAAAAAAGACAGCCTCTTCAGTAAATGGTGCTGGCAAAATTGGTTAAAAACCTGTAGAAAACTAAAGCTAGATCCTTATATATCACTCTGCACCAGAATCAACTACAAATGGACCAAAGACCTCAATGTCAAAGTAGACACCCTGAAAATATTATAGGAAGGAATAAGAGAAACTCTAGGGCTCCTTGGCACCGGCCGAAATTTTCTTAATAAAGACCCAGAAATACAGCAAATCAAAGAAAAGTTGGACAAATGGGATTGGATGAAACTGCAGAGATTCTGCATGGCAAATGACATAGCTAGCAAGATCAATAGAAAGCCCACGGACTGGGAGAAGATCTTCACTAGCCATGCAATGGACAAGGGTCTCATATGTAAAATATACTTAGAACTCAAAAAACTAAATACCCCAACAACAAATCCTCCAAGAAACAACTGCCCCCAAAAATAAGTGGGCTAAAGACTTAAAGAGAAACTTCTCTGAAGAGGAATTAAGAATGGCCAATACACACATGAAGAAATGCTCTACTTCTCTAGCCATAAAAGAAATGCAAATCAAAACAACATTGAGATTCCACCTCACCCCAGTCAGAATGGCTAAAATCAAGAAATCTAATAACAACAGATGCTGGACAGGAAGTGACCAAAAAGGAAGCCTACTGAATTGTTGGTGGGAATGTAAACTTGTTCAACCACTCTGGAAAGAAGTGTGGAGGTTCCACAAAAGACTCCACAGAGCTCCCCTATGACCCAGCAATCCCACTTTTGGGCATTTACCCAAACAATCACAAACAAGGCTATACTAAAACTACCAGAAACACTATGTTTATTGCAGCATTCTTTACAATAGCTAAGATATGGAACCAACCCAACCCAGATGCCCCTCAGTAGATGAATGGATAAAGAAAATCACACACACACACACACACACACACACACACACACACACACACATACAGTGGAATTGTATGCTTCCATCAGAAAGAATGACACTGCCCATTTATTAGGAAATGGAAAGACTTGGAAAAACTATAAATGAATTAAGCCACGCACAAAGAAACATAGTTCCCATGGTTTCCCTTATTTCTAATAAGTAGTATGTCTAGGACAAACAGAAAAGGTCAAAAGCTGTATACATAGGACCATATAAAATGATGTTAAGCTAAATAAACACCGAGACAGGGACACAAGTGTTTTTTTCTTTCTTGCTATAATTTTTAACATACTTATAATGTACTATGTGATTTTTTTGTTTCTTTGGTATGTTCCTCCCCCATGGTATAACCCGTTTTCACTGTATTTGATTCCGGTACCCTGCATCTTGTATATATACTTTTCTAATTTGGGGAGGGAAAAAAACAAAATGATTAAATAGGGATACACAATGTCCCATTGTAGCAATGAGATGAACAAGACACTCTGTTGAAAACGAACTTTACCTTTTCAGTTGAGGGGAGGGGACACGAGTAGTTAGGGAGGTGGGAATAAGTGGATGGTAGGGTAAAAACAAAGGAGGAGGCAAAAATGCTTGATAGGAAATATACTCATTACCTTATTCATGTAACTGTAACCCCTGTACTCTTAAAAAAAGTGTTGCTCAAATGGTAGAGCACCAGCCTTGATGGAAAAAATCTAAGAATGTGAAACCTGGCAAGAAAGGAAAAAGAAAAGAAAACCTATACTGAATTATTCATTGGATTTATGTATTGTGTTCATCTTCTGTTCCATCAAATTACTTCTGATAAAGGTAAGAGCCAAGATTAGAAGACTAGATGTTTTGTATCATTTAATTTAACATGCCAGAATAATATAGTGGGATATTCTGCATGTGATAGCTGTGATATAAAACTGGATTAGACAACAACATTAATATTAATCAATATTGATCTGACTACATTAATATACTTCAATAATAAGATAGAGGAAGGACACTTTCTGGGACAATGTTTATGTTCACAGCATTATTTAAGTGACAGTTGTTTGGGTATTATATTTAAATTTCTCAAAAAAATTTAGACATTATATGGACCTTTTTGGGTATTCCTTAATGAAAAATTTTAAATTGGAATGTTAAGAGACAACTGGAAAATATTTCAACCAGATCAATAATTTAAAAATTAATATTTTAAAATTCTCTTAGAGGAAAAATATTCACTCAAACCCTCCCTGCTATTGCTCTTCACACCCATAGCATCCAGATCCCAGCATATTTGCTGTGCACTGGGTTCTGCTACAGCTCAGGCCTTACTGGGGCCCCTGTAGGTTTGGGTACAGGCTGCAGGTGTTGGGGGAGCATTGTGCACTCATTGCACAGAGATAGGTAGCTGGGTCACTGAGCTGGGCGTTTCTGATCTGCAGGGAAAGATAGAGGCTGGCTTTGTTGAGATGCACTGTAAATCTTCCTTCATCTTTATCACCGTTGGAGTATGTAGATGCCAGAAGCTCAGGGCCTTTCCAAGAATACTGTCTGTACCACCTGAAGTACTGATAAGCACTATTCTTATAAGTGCAGTTGAGAGAGGCAGTGGCTCCCTCTGGAACACTGAGGGACTCAGGATGCTGCTCCACCTCCTTCTGTTGGCTGCTCACCCCTGTGCAGAAAGACAAAGGTCATATAAAGGGACAATACAATACAAAGTGGATGCTTTCTCTTATGGAATGTAAATTGCTTTTTTCCATGGGCCTTCCACCCTCCCTTGCCTAAAAACTGAGAACCTTCATGTTTTTCCTCACATGCCTGACACAGACACACAGACAACAACTCCCATCTCTGAACTTCATGTTCCCATAGAAAAGCCAACTCACAGCTCAAGTGATGCCACAGGATCACTAATAAGACACTCAATGATCTCATCCTTTCCCACTGAGGGCGAAGATTACAAACTGCACAAGAAAGTAAATCTCAGTATTGTGCTTTAGAAAACATAACAGGAACTGTCCTTTATGTAGAAAAAGAGGATCTTTTCCCCACGCCTCCTGCACCAACCAACTCCTCCCTTCCTTTCTCACTTAAGAGAACTTGAAAGGTTTCTTTTTGGTCCCTGAATGCACACTGCCCTCTTGTGGTCTCTACTGATCAAATACTTAACATGCAAATCAAATATTTAAACAAATATTCAAAATGCAAATCCTTCTTACATGAAATGTTAAACCATAAAAATAGATATCTAGTTAGAGATTTTGGCAAAATTTGCTCAGAGTAAATATGGGGTTGTGATGTTCATGTGTGCATTTTATATTACTTTTTTTTGGAGTAAAGCAGTGATTCTCAAAACCCTATTTCATGCACTAAAAATATTATATTTTTACTGTGGAAATCTGGGTGTTGTTTTCAGGACCAAGCAGCATTTCACATAGTAGAGATCTTCTTCATATCAATCTAGGCACCTTCAAGTCATTCCTCATCTTTAATTTTCAATGAAATTTCCTGAAATTTAAAAGAAAACTTTATAACACAGAATGGTTCAACATCTACTTAATGGAATGTTTCTTGTTCACAGCTTGGGAAATATTTATTTTCATTTTACAGTGTATATTAGTTTTGCAAAATAATGGGTTTATTGTGATATTTTCATACATGATATAATGTACTTTGGTTATTATCACTCCAACATTCCTTTCTCCTTCCCCTTTACCTCCTTCTTCCTAATAGTTCAGCTTCTATTTAGAATGCCTTACATTTCTCTAGTTTACACATATTAGAGAAAACATTTGTCTTTCTGAATCTGGATTATTTCATTCAATATGATGATCTCTAGATCCACACATGATCCTTTCATCAATATGTTTTATTTTTATACTACATTTTCTTCATCTATTAGTTCTTTGCTGAGCTGATTCCACAGCTTAGCCATTGTGAACAGTGTCACGTTATGCATGAGTGTGCTAGTGTCTCTACTGTATGTTGACTTTGATTCCTTTAGGTATATACCTGAGAGTGTTAAAGCAGTCTCTTCTGATATATATATATATATATATACACACACACACACACACACACACACATACACACACACACACACACACACACACACACATATATATTCAAGAAGCTCCATTCAGAAAGCGTTGTAGTTATTTCAGTATATATTTTCAGGAAATGCTATAGTGATTTTGATAGAAGCTGTATTAATTGTCATGCCTACTGGCAGCACATAAGAGTTCCAACAGAGCATTTGGAAATGAGCACACTTATATTGATTAAATAGAAATAATTGGCCCCATATTTAAACTTTAAATAAAATGAGACATATCCATTGTTTTGTTTAAATTTTCTAATCCTTTCAGCTTTCTTGAATAAAGCCATAAAAATCTAGGAGTTGATGTCAACCTTAGAAAGTTATAAATCTTACTCTCTCTCTTTTTTTTCTCCCTTCCAAAGATGGGCTGATCAGAACCTCAGAACTTTTCTTTCCTCACTGAATGCTGCAAAGGAAGTAGATTGGGGAGAAAGAAAATATTGAAATCATTTTCTCCAAGGATTGATTGTACTTGATTAATTTACAGTTATTTCCTGGTAGCTTCAAAAACCAAAGAACAGAAAGAGCATAACAAGAGCCTTGACAAAAGTTTGAAGATGAAGCATAAAGTCTTAAATACAGAACATGGGCTGAAGCACTGTCTTTGTAGGAAACACACAAAATAATGAATGAATTAATATATCTACTGTTTTTGACAAACCCAAGAGCCATATAAGTGCTCAAAATGACCGAAGTCATTTATCATCAAATTGTCCTGCAGAACCTTTCTGCCTGATGATGTCAAAGTAGAAGCAACTCCTTTTGATGAATGGCTATGGAAACCACAGCTGTATGATGTTAAGTATCAAGTGGTCTACATTATCCACAGTAATAAATTCATAGATGTATCTGATAAATAAGAGTACTGAAGAGCAAGTTCTATTCAAAGGCAATTTATTTCAAAGTAAATGCTACTCTATATGGTACAATTCAATTCAATCCACTGGACAATGTAAATTGTTTTACTTAAAGAAATAAGAATATGTTTGTGTATATGTGGAAAATACATTTTTTCCTTTTCTGTTCACTTCTATACCTCATATGTTGGCATTTTAAATGATATAATAAAACAAATAAAGTCATAAATGTAAAATACCAGATATTTAATAATCTATGTGACAATGATCTGTTTTTCCTACTTTTTATGGCTCCAACTTAGTGCTTAGCTTCATCTGATGTCACCTCATAGAATTTCTTGTAGGGAAGAGCTCCAATGATTTAATATCCTAAGCCTTGTTTAAGTCTTCAAATGTCTCAATTTCTCTTTTATTTGTGAAAAAATTAGTTCCAATGTATAGAATCACTGGCTGAGTGTTTTTTTAATACATTTTTATTTTTGGTGGCAGTGATGGTTTTGTTTTTTGTTTTTTTGCTTTTCTTTTTAGCAGTTTAGATAATCATTCCACTGTCTCTGATTTCCATGATTTTTGATGATTGACTGATGGTTGGTAATATTAAGAATCCTTTGTAGCTGGTGGGTCAGACCTGTAATCCTCATGTATTGCTCAGGATGAGAAGATCTGAGGATTATGGTTTGAAGCCAGCCATGGCAGGAAAGTCCATGAGACTATTATCTCCAATACACCATCAGAAAACCAGAAGTGGTGCTGTGGCTCAAGTGATAGAGCTCTAGCCTTGAGCAAAAGGAGACAGTGCCCAGAGACAATGCCCAGGCCCAGAATTCAAGTCCCAGGATTGACAAAAAAAAGAAAGAAGAAAAAAGAATCCCTTGCATGTGGTTTCTCTCTCACTGCTTCCAAGATTTTACTTTGTTCCTGTCTTCAACAGTTTACAATATGACACAATCTAGATTTGTTTGGCTTTGTTTTCTTGGTACATATTGAGATTTATGGATGTGTATATTCATATGTTGAACCAAGTTTGGTCACTGTTTCTTTATTTCTTCTATTTTACCTCACCTTGCTTCCTCCCCTCTTCTAGAATTGCTACTGCATGTTTGACAGTGACACAAAGGTCTCAGACTCTGTTCATTTCTCTTTCTCTCTTTTTCTCCCCAAACTGAGTAATGTCAATTCACTTACCCCACATTTGAAGATTTTTTTTCTCATGACTGTTCAAACACACTGTGGAACCACTCTAGTAAAATCATTTGAGATAAGCTACTTTACGTAGCCATTTCTCTGCCCTGGTGGAATTCTGGCTCATGTCCTTTGCATTTGTCCTCCAAGGAAATCCTGACAGGTATGAGCCAAACACTGTGCTTTGACTTCAAGACTACTCTTTACATGGGCAGCAGAAACCCATGTGTGAATGTGTGCTACTATTATTTACTTATTTATTTTATATTTTAAACCTTTTTTTAATTGTGAAAATACCATACAGAGGAATTACAATTACATGGGAAAAATAGTGAGTACACTTCTTAACAAGCATTGTTGCCTCCTCCTTTGTTTCCTCTTCCCATCCCTTCCCCTCTCCAGCGTCCCACCCGCTATCCCCGCCCCCCCCATAGATGTATAGTTTGTTTTTCGACATAATGACTTGTACATCTCATTGTTTTAATGGGTCCACCTGTAACCCTATTTAAACAGTTTGTTTTTCCCTTCCCCTCCACAAATTATATCAACATCAAATACAGTGAAAGCAGAGCTTATACCCTGGGGAGATACATGCAAAGCATCAAAGAAATCATCTCATAAAGATGTTAGAAACAATCATAAGAGAGAAAAAGAAAACATTTGAATCCTTATCTTGGAGTTCATTTCGCGTAACATCAACTTGTCTGACAGTTTCTGTTTGTCGCAGGCATATACTAGTTAATTGCAAATAAGGGAAACCATGGGAACTATATTTCTTTCGGCCTGGCTTACTTCACTTTATATAATTTTTTCCAAGTCTTTCCATTTCCTAACAAATGGGGAAATGTCATTCTTTCTGATGGAGGCATAGAATTCCATTGTGTATATATACCACATTTTCTTGATCCATTCAACTACTGAGGGACATTTGAGTTGGGTCCATATCTTAGCTATGGTAAATAATACTGCAATAAACATAGATGTGCTGGTATATTTAGTATGGTTCTGCTTGTGATCATTTGGTTAAGTGCCCAAAAGCGGGATTGCTGGGTCATAAGGGAGCTCTATGTGGAGTCTTTTGAGGAACCTCCATACTACTTTCCAAAGTGGTTGAACAAGTTTACACTCCCACCAACAATGCAATAAGGTTCCCTTCTGTCCACTTCCCCTTCAGCATCTGTTGTTATTAGAGTTCTTGATTATAGCCATTCTAACTGGGGAGAGGTGGTATCTCAATGTTATTTTGATTTGCATTTCTTTTATAGCTAGAGAGGTTGAGCATTTCTTCATGTGTATTTTGGCCATCCTTTCCTCTTCAGATAGGTTTCTCTGTAACTCTTTAGCCCACTTATTTATTGGGCAGTAGTTTCTTTGAGGATTTGTTGTTGGGGGATTTAATTTTTTGAGTTCCAGGTATATTTTAGATATGAGACCCTTGTCTGTTGTATGGCTAGTGAAGATCTTCCTCCAATCCATTGGCTTTCTATTGATCTTGCTAGCTATATCCTTTGCCATGCAGAAGCTCTGCAACTTCATGCAATCCCATTTGTCCAACCTTTCTTTGATTTGTTGTGTTTCTGAGTCTCTATTAAGAAAATTTCGGCCTGTGCCAAGGAGACCTAGGATTTCTCCTATTCCGTCCTGCAATGTTTTCAGAGTATTTGCTTTGACTCCGAGATCTTTGGTCCATTTGGCGTTGATGTAGCTTTAATTTTCTACAGGTGATTAAACAATTTTGCCAGCACCATTTACTGAAGAGGCTTTCTTCCTTCCATCCTATTTTTTTTAGCTCTCTTATCAAAGATTAGATGGCTATAGGTCTGTAGATTCATTTCTGGGTTTTCAATTCTATTCCATTGGTCCTGTGGTCTGTTATTGTGTCAGTACCAAGCTGCTTTTTATTACTATGGCTTTGTAGTAGAGTTTGAAATTTGGTATTGATATTCCTCCAGGAATGTTCTTTCTGTTATGGATCATTTTTGCTATTTTGGGTCTTTTATTGTTCCATATGGATTTTTGGAATGCCTCTTCTATTTCCTTGAAGAATGAGGTAGGAATATTGATAGGTATCACATTGAATGTGTAGATAGCCTTGGGAAGTATTGCCATTTTCACGATGTTGATGCTTCCAATCCAGGAGCATGGGAGGTTTTGCCACTTTCTAAGTTCTGTTTTTATTTCCTTTTTCAGGTTTTTAAAGGTTTCATCATAGAAGTCCTTCACTTTTTTGGTTACTTAATTCCTAGGTATTTAATTTAATTTAATTTAATTAATTAATTTATTTTATTTTATTTTTTGTGAACATACTGTACAGAGGGGTTACAATTACATGGGCAAGATACTGAGTACATTTCTTATCAAGCATTGCAGCCTCCTCCTTTGTTTACACTTCACATTCCTTCCCAGCCTTTCCCCTACCTCCCCACCCAATTACCCCCCCTCCCGCACCAAAGTTGTAAAGTTCATTTTCGACATGACAGCTTGTAGGTATTTTATTTTTTTGTGGGCCTATTATGAATGGAGTTGCTTTCCTGATTTCAGCCAGGCTTTTCTCATTGTTGGCATACAGAAAAGCCTTTGATTTTGGGGGGTTAATTTTATACCCTGCTACTTTGCCAAAGTTTGGAATCAGCTTGAGTAATTTGGGAGTGTGGTCCATAGGATTCTTTAAATACAAGATCATGTCATCATCATCTTTCCCTATTTGGATCTCTTTTATGTTTGCATCTTGTCTTATTGCTGTAGCTAGGCATTCTAATACTAGATTGAAGAGCAGTGGAGAGAGTGGAAATCCTTCTCTCGTTCCTGAGTTAAGAGGAAAAGGCTTTAGTTTTTCACCATTAAGTATAATGTTGGCTGTTGGGTTGTTATATACAGTCTTTATTGTATTGAGGAATGTTCCATGGATTCCTAATTTTTCCAGAACCTTCATCCTAAAGGGGTGTTGGATCTTGTCAAGTGCTTTTTCTGCATCTATTGAGATAACCATGTGGTTCTTATCCTTGCTCCTGTTAATGTGATGAATAATATTAATTGATTTGTGTATATTCAACCAGCTTTGCATCCCTGAAATGAATTCTGTTTGATTGTGGTGTATGATTTTTTTGATGAATTGTTGAAGTCGATTGGCCAAAATTTTGTTGAGAAGTTTTTCATTGATGTTCATCAAAGAAATGGGTCTATAGTTCTCTTTCCTTGATGAATCCCTGCCTGGTTTTGGGGTGAGGGTTATGAAGGCTTCATAGAATGAGTTTGGTAGTAAACTTTCTCTTTCAATATTATTGTTGAGTTGGAGGAATATTGGTGTGAGCTGTACTTTGAAGGCCTTGTAGAAATCTGCTGTAAAACCATCTGGTCCTGGGCTTTTCTTACACGGGAGGTCTCTTATTGCTGTTTCTATTTCAATGCTTGATATGGGCCTGTTAAGATGGTTTAACTCATCTTGGTTTAGTTTTGGCATGTCAATATTTGCTAAGAAAAGGTCCATTTCTGCCAAGTTCTCAAACTTATTAGCATAAATGTTTGAGAAGTATTCCCTTATAATGTTCTGAATCTTGGTTGTTTCTGTGGTGATGTTTTCATTCTCATCTCTGAGTTTATTTATTTGGGTGTGTTCTCTTCTTTTTCTGATAATATTTGCTAAGGGTCTCTCTATTTTGTTAATTTATTCGAGAACCACCTCTTTGTTTTGTTGATTTCTTTCTATGTTTTTCTTTTTGGATTCTAAATCGTTTAATTCTGATTTACTTTTAATTATTTCTTTCCATCTACTGGCTTGGGGTTTATCTTGCTGCTCTTTTTCAAAGAGGTTCAGATGTCTCATTAAATTGTTGGTTTCAGATCTCTCTAATTTGTTGATGTAGGAACTCTGAGTAATGCCTTTGCTGTGTCCCAGAGGAGCTGGTAATTTGTGTGTTCATTTTTGTTGAACATTTGAATTTTGTTTCTAATCTCTTCCATGACCCACTGGTGATTCAACAGTGTGTTGTTCAACTTCCATGTGTTACAGGACTTTCTTTGATAGCTTTTGGTGTTGAGTTCTAATTTTATTCCCTTGTGGTCTGAGAGAATGAAAGATATAACTTCAATGTTTCTGAATTTGGACAAGTTTGCTTTGTGACCTAAAATGTGGTCTATTTTGGAAAATGCTCCTTGTGCTGCTGAGAAAAATGTGTATTCTGATGCTGCTGGGTAAAATATTTGGTAGATGTGTCTTAAATCTAATTGTTCTATGTAGTTGTTCAGATCTGTGGTTTTTCTGTTGAGTTTTTGCTGGGTTGATCTATGTAGTTGGGATAGTGGTATGTTAAAGTCCCCAACAATTAATGATTTTTTTATCTATGTGAGATTTGAGGGAAAGTAGTGTTTCTTGGATAAATTTGGGTGCTCCCTTGTTTGGCAAACAGATATTTAGAATTGTAATATACTCCTGAAGGAGAGATCCCCTAATTAGTATGTAGCAACCTTCTTTATCTCTTCTCACGAATTTTAATATGAATTCTATTTTATCTGATATTAGGATTGCAGCTGCCACCTGTTTATGGGGGCCATTTGCTTGGTAGATTTTGTTCCAGCCTTTGACTTTCAAAATATGTTTGTTTTTATGGGCAAGGTGTGACTCCTAAAGGCAGTAGATATAAAGATAGTGCTTTTTAATCCAACTAGACAGTCTATGTCACTTAATTGGAGAGTTAAGTTTATTTATGTTGAGAGTTATGACTGAGAGGTGTTTGGGAGTTCCATGTTATCCATTTTCCTGGGGCTATGGCACCTGGGTTCTTCATTTGGTTCTTGGATTCTCAATTTGGGTGTGGTTTCTTGGCCTTTATTGTGCTCTTGTTGGTTTTCTATGTGTAGGACATCTTTAAGTATCTTTTGTAGGGCTGGTTTGGTGGAGATATATTGGTTATGAAGGATAGTTTATCTGGGTCCAGTATTCTTGGTTGATAGTTGTTTGTCTTTAGGGCATGGCATACATCATTCCAGGCTCTTCTTGCTTTGATTCTCTCTGCTGAGAATTCTGAGGTGATTCTAATTGGTTTTCCTTTATAGGTGATTGATCTTTTCTCCCTAACAGCTTTAAGGATCTTTTCCTTGGTCTGAATTGATCCTGTGAAGATTATAATGTGATGGTGGGATGTCCTATTCTGGTCTGGTCTATTTGGGGTTCTAAAAGCTTCTTGTATCTGAATAGGCCTATCTTTGTGTATGTTTGGGGAGTTCTCTGCTAGGATCCTGTTAAACAAATTTCCTAGACCATTAACTTCTGTTTCTAGGTGCTCCTCTACACCCATTATCCTTAGATTAGGCCTTCTGATGGTGTCTTCCAAATGTTGAATAGATCTGTCATATTTCTTGGATTTGTCTTGGATAGTTGTATGTTCTTTCTCTATAATATCTAGACTGTCTTCAATCCCTGAGATTCGATCTTCTGCATGGTTAACCTACTGTCAAGACTTTCTACTTTGTTTTTTATTTCTTTTCCTACTTATTGGTTGGCTTTGATGGCTTCAAATTCTTTGTTGGAACTTTGTTTTAGATCTTGTATGAACTTCTTTACTTCCTTAATTGGGTGTTCAGTGTTTATTCTCAATTCACTTAGTTGATTGGTTATGGTTTCCTTGGACTCCCATGCCTTCTGTCAGGCTCCATTCAGCATTCCGTTTGTGGTCTCCCTGACTTATTTTTTTTTATTGTGAAAAAACTGTACAGAGGGGCTACAATTATATGGGCAAGATAATGAGTACATTTCTTATCAAGCATTTTAGCCTCCTCCTTTGTTTCCCCTTCCCATCGCTTCCAAGACTCCCCCCTACCCAATCCTCCCCCACTCCCCACCAAAGCTGTAAAGTTTGTTTTCAACATGACAACTTGTACTTCTCATTGTTGCAACAGGCCCACCTGTATTCTTATCTAAATGACTTGTTTTTCACCTTCCCCTCTGTAGAGTGCTGCGTGCAGCCGCACCTGGAAGATGGTGCTGGCTTCTGCCCTCCGCCTTCCCGATGGTGAGTGCTCTCTGTGGTAAACAACTCCTTATATGGCTAAGGCAAAGAATCTGGCTTGCTTCCACGCAACTGAACCTATTGGTGGTTCCCACATGGCGTATCAGGGTTGGCTACCCAGCGGGTACGTAAGGCTGTGGGGAATTCTCCCCGGGGTTGGGGTCAGAAGATTGCTCAAAGGTCCTGAACAAACTGCAGAGAGAAGAGTTCGGTGTCGAGTCTTCCTTGCTGGTCGAGGCGGTAGCGACACGTGGTGGCCCGTATGGGGAACTCAGCCATAACCCCAACGAGGACTCAGAACTCTCTGCGGTCAGGGTGGTTTACCGGTAAGTTTCCAGGTAAAAGGGGAATCCGCGACAAGAGTGGGGAGTAAGCTCCCAGGTAAAAGGGGGAATCTGCGACAAGAGCAGGGGGATTTTTGCTCTTCTCTGTAAAATAGGTAAAGAGCGAGAACCCGGGGCTAGTCAATAGAGTAGCCAAAAGTAAAAGTTTGTTTACCAGCTTTAAATGTTTAAAACATGGGCGCTTTTTCTTCGCACCCAATTTTTTTGGCTCTCAATGAGCTACTGCACTCAAAAAAGTTAAAAATAAAAAAGAGTACTTTAGAGAGATTTTTGGATGAATGTGACATCGTTTCCCCATGGTTCACTGTCTCCGGAAGCCTCACGGTGGCCTCTTGGGAGAAACTAGGGAGGGACCTAGATTTTGCCTCTGAACAAGGAATGCTTAAGAGCAGAGTGGGACCAATATGGAAACTGATAAGAGGCTGGCTTGAGGACCACCGCTGCAGTGAGGCGGTAGAGAATGGTCAGGCTGCCCTAGAAATGCTGCAGGAAGAAAGATCGGAAGGGGCTGGGAAAGTAGGGGGCTGGGAAAGTAAAGGGCTGGGAAGGTGGCTCAG
>NW_012267300.1:7302278-7352035 GCF_000151885.1 Dipodomys ordii
GGGGAATTCTCCCCGGGGTTGGGGTCAGAAGATTGCTCAAAGGTCCTGAACAAACTGCAGAGAGAAGAGTTCGGTGTCGAGTCTTCCTTGCTGGTCGAGGCGGTAGCGACACCCCTCCACAAATTATACCGACATCAAATACAATGAAAGCAGGGGTTATACTGTGGGGGAGGGACATACAAAGCAACAAAGAAATAATCATATAAATGTGTTAGAAACAAATGCATGAAAAAAACATTTAAATACATATCTTAGGGTTCATTTTCCTATCATCACCTTATCTGACCTTTTCTGCTCGACTCGTGCATATACTAACTATTGAAAATGAGGGAAACCATGGGGCCTATGTTTCTTCGGGCTTGGCTTACTTCACTTAATATAATTTTTTCCAAGTCTTTCCATTTCCTAACAAACATCTCCCTGACTTCTTTCAGCTGTCTGTTTATGGATTCCATGAATGCCTTTAGTGATCTTTGCTCTCACAATCCTGTATTACTCCTTGATTAGCTTCCTCACATTCACGCAATTCCTGTAGTTCTCTTTGACTGTTCTCAACCTGCTCACGCAATTCTTGTATCAATCTTTGAGCAGCTTTCTCATGCTCATGAGATTCCTGTATTGATCTTTGGTTTGCCTCCTGTCTCTCCCTTTCATGCTCACACTGAGTCCTTCGCAGGTTTTCAATATTTTCATTCTCTATGTTTACCAATAGTGTTTGTAGAGCTTTTTGGGAACCCCCCTCTGGATTATTTATTAACTGTTCTGTCACCTGATTATCATGAGTGGGAGTTGAGATACCTGGACTTGCCATTTTTCTTGTGTTTTTCTGGCTTGTTTTGCCCATTTGGTATGAAAGGAAAACCTATTTTTTGCTAGAACACTATTTTAAGGCAAGCATCAACCAAAGTCCTGTAGTTGCAAAGTCAAAAGGCTGCACATACAATCTAGTTCAACAGATACAATCTACTCACCATCAAACAACTATGGATTAATGGGCTAAGAACAGCAAGAAAGAATTTGGCAAAGCAGAAATTATTAGGTGGGGAAAATAGGATTAGTGGGATGTGTAGAGTAAAAGGAGTGTGAATTTAACCAAGTCCTAATCTCAGAGAGGGAAATGGATTAGATAGAATGGTAGGAGAGAGATTAAAAAAAACAAGAAAAAATGGAAACACAAAAATTTAAATTTAAAAAATGAAACAAAAATTATCTATGTTTAAAGATGATATTGAGAGAAGGAAAGGATAGGATTAGAGGAGGGGAGGGATAGAAGAAACATGAAAAACTAAAAAATAAAAATTATTTAATAATTATATAAGTATAAAGAGATAATGCTGCTATTAAAGAATTTAAGCCTAAGAGGTTGTGAATTGTGTAGTAAATTTCTTGATTAAATTTGTAGACAATTGGGGATAAGGTGTAATAATTGAGGACAGGTATATATCTGAGGATGAGCAGATCAGCAATAATTCACGCATAAAAGTAAGAAAAAAAAAGAATGAAGAAAGAAAGAAAGAAAAAGGACCAAAAGGTCAATAGAGATTAAAAAAAGCACTCACACATACACACATATACACCTAAAATATAAATTATAAGAGGAAAAAAAGATTAATAGAAAACATTTTTTTTAAAAAATTAAAAATATAATAAAGGTACAAAAAACAGTTCTTTGATTTTTTTGGGGGGGAGGATGGGATGGGAAGATCCTGTATCCCTTTGTGTTCATAACCAGTCTCCTGGTGGAGTCTCTGGTCTGCTTGTAGTGTTTGGTTTTCCTGTGGCTTGATTAGTTTCTTAAGTTAGTTTCTTTGAGCAGGCAGAAAAATTCTCTGCTTTACCCAGATTCTCCATCCAGGCTAGTTCAATGGGCATCTGCTTTGAGTATCACAAAAGAGGGAGATGACTGTTTCCTTTAGTTTGGAAATGCTGTGATGAGGCTAGGTTCTGGGGGGGGGGGGTTGAGGCCTTTCAGCAAACAGTAGCTATTTCCTGAGTGGCTCACTCCAGAGACACTCACAGAGCCCAGCCTAGAGCCATTCTCAGGGTTTATGTTTACTGAAATTCAATTGATTGTCTAGGCTGTAGGGAGGGGCAACCTCTGGCTCTGTTTACCCAGTGAAGAAAGCCACTTCTCTGGGGGCAGAGTTTTCTCTGCCTGGGCTGGGTGACTTTCTCCTGGGTGGAGTTGAGCCTGGCAGGTCCAATCAGGTTCCTGTGACTTGCTAAATGACTCAGCATGCAAGCACACACATACACACACACACACACACACACACACACAAACACACACACACACACATACACAATCATACCCAGAACTGATGTCTTATGTCTGTAATCCTAGCTACTTAGGAGGCAGAGATATGATGATCATGATTTGAGTGTAGCCTGGGCAGGAATGTCTGTGAGACCACTTATCTCCAGTTAACCACTAGAAAATTTGAAGTGAAGCTGCATCTCAAAATGGTAGAGCACTAGCCTTGAGCACAAAGCTCAAGCCCCACAACTGACCAAAAATAAGAACCATTATTTATTACTTTTCTAAGAAGTCATTAAGTGCAGCTTTAACATTGCTGAAGCTGAGGACACACCTGGATTTGGCATATCTTGAGAAGAAGAGGAAGGAGGCCCTGTGTCCCAGCCTCAAATATAGCCCTATGCATTTTTCACCTCGTAGTATGTATGCTACTAATAAATAAAATAGGAAAATAATCTCTTCAGTAACAATCACTTATTTTTGTTTTCACCTGTCAGGGTCTCCTTAGACCTAAATGTTTGTGTGTTAGCTGCTACTTGCAAACAATTGGCAAATGCTGTGCAAGAAGGTCTGTGGCAAAGTATGGACTGGAGCTCCAGTCTTGGTGGCAAGTTTGAAGACAGGCTGCAGGTGCCTGGGGAGCAATGTGTTCTTGCTGCACAGAAGTAGACTGCCGAGTCCCCAGGCTGGGCATCTTTGATGTGCAGAGAGAAGTGTTTGTCCTTCTTTTTCAAAAACACAAGGAATTTTTCATTTTCAATTTTGTCCCTATTTGAACGAATGTTTATAATGAGCTGAAGACCCTGTCCTGGCTCTTGCTTGTACCAAACAAAGTAGTCTGAAGCACTGTCTGAATAAGTACAGTTGATGACACAGCTGTCTCCCTCCTGCATGCTCAGGATAGAAGGACCCTGCTCCAGCTTCTCTCCTTGACTCACCCCTATGTGGAGAAAAAACAAAAAACAAAAAACAGAAAGGAGACAATTGTCAGGTCAGTACTCTTCAGGACTGCCTTTTTCTACAGTAAGTACAGACAGCCTAGATAAACTGATCTCCTGGTTGTCTAAACATCAAGTATTAATGTACTCTGGTTTCCCAAATCAACTTACAGTTCAGCTGCAGCCCCAAGAGCAAGCATATACCATGAATCAATCTCTTCATATTTCTTCCCAAATACAATCACTTGAAGACTTAAAATCTATAGTAAGGACAGCCACTTCTGTCATCAAATTTTTCCTTTTCTCTCTTTCAATTATAGTGGTTTCTTGAATTGTCTACACAGCCAATAAGAAGACTTTGTTTTTACCCTTAACCTACTCTTTTAGAATCCACTGAAATAACCCCCTGCCTGTTGAGCATCAGCTGAAATTTACTGCCACCTTGTGGTCACATCTTTTACTAGTAACTGTAGTTCACTTTTGAAGACTTATAGGGACACAAATATATAAAATTTTCTTTCTTGCTATTGTTTCTAACGTATTTTTTATTATTTCTTTTTTTATTGTGAGAATACCGTACAGAGTAGTTACAATTAAATGGGCAACATAACGAGTACAGTTCTTACCAAGCATTGTTGCCTTCTCTTTGTTTCCCCTTTCCATCCCTTCCCATATTCCACCCACCTCCCCCCACCCGATCCCTCTCCCCCACCAAAGTAGTAAAGTTTGTTTTTTGACATAATGACTTGTATATGTCATTGTTGCAATGGGTCCACCTGTATCCCTATTTAAACGATTTGTTTTTGCCCTTCCCTTCCACAAATTATACCGTGAGAGCAGGGGTTATACCGTGGGGGAGGGACATACAAAGCATCATAGAAATCATCTTATAAATATGTTAGAAACAATTGTATGAAAAAAACATTTAAATACTTATCTTGGGGTTCATTTCCCTAACATCAACTTATCTGACCTTTTCTGCTTGACTCAGACATATACTAGTTGTTGCAAAGATGGGAAACTGTATTTATAATGTACCATGTAATTTTTTTGAGAATTTAAAATTTATTGTATTCATTATTCTAAAAACTGTTAAGGTAGGATTGTAGAATTCATAGCTTTGATTTGATTTTTATTAGCCTATTGGGAACTCTTGCAAGGTGCTATAGTTGCCAGAATTGGTTTCCTTTTAAGATTATTATTTCCTTTTTTTTAATTGTGAAAATACCATACAGAGAGGTTACAATTACATGGGCAAGGTAATGAATACATTTCTTATCAAGCATTGTTGCCTCTTCCTTTATTTCCCCTTCCTGTTTCTTACCTCACCTTTCCCCCACCCCACATCCAAAGTTGTAAAGCTCGTTTTTTGACATAACGTCTTATAAAGCTCATTTTTGCAATGGGTCCACCTGTATCCCTAGTTAAACAATTTGTTTTTTCCCTTCCCCTCCCCAAATTATTCCAACATCAAATACAGTGAAAACAGGGGTTATACTGTGGGGGATGGACATACAAAGCAACAAAGAAATCATCTTATAAATAGAAACAACTGCAAGAAAGAAAAAAAAACATTTGACTCTTTATCTTGGGGTTCATTTCGCCTAACATCAACTTATCTGACCATTTCTGCTTGCTCAGACAAATACTAGTTACTGCAAATAAGGGAAACCATGGGAGCTATGTTTCTTTTGGCCTGGCTTACTTCACTTAATGTAACTTTTTCCAAGTCTCTCAATTTCCTAACCAATGGGGCAATGTCATTCTTTCTGATGGAGACATAGAATTACATTGTGTATTTATACATTTTCTTGATCCATTCATCTACTGAGGGACATTTGAGTTGGGTCCATATCTTAGCTATGGTAAATAATGCTAAAATAAATGTAGTTGTGCTGGTAGCTTTAGTATGGTCCTGTTTGTGATCATTCTGGTAAATACCCAAAAGTGGGATTGCTGGGTCTTAGGAGAGCTCTATGTGGAGTCTTTTGAGAATTTCCATACTGCTTTCCAAAGTGGTTGAACAAGTTTACACTCCCACCAACAATGCAGTAAGTTTCCCTTCTGTCCACATCCCCTCCAGCATCTGTTGTTATTAGAGTTCTTGCCCAGTCATTTTAACTCAATGTTAATTATATCTCAATGTTAATTATATCTCAATGTTAATTATATCTCAATGTTGTTTTGATTTGCATTTTTTATGGCTAGGGAGCTAGAGCATTTCTTTCTTTCTTTTTTTTCAGGTAGAAAACTTGTTTTTTAACAAGATAGCAGCCCTTGAGCAATTTCTGCATGTTCATCCTTCTTTCCTCTACAGAGAAGTTTCTCTGTAAGTCTTTAGCCCACTTATTTATTGAGTTGTTCTTTGAGGATTTGTTGTTGGGGATTTAATTTTTTGAGTTCCAGGTATATTTTAGATATGAGACCCTTTTCCATTGTTGGACAGTGAATATCTTCTCCTAATTCGTGTTTTTTTTTTATCTTGCTAGCTATGTCTTTTGCTGTGCAGAAGCTCTGCAATTTCATACAACCCAACCTTTCTTTGATTTGTTGTGTTTCTGGGTCTCTCTTAAGAAAATTTTGGCCTATGCCAAGGAGACCTAGGGTTTCTCCTTTTATGTCCTGTAATATTTTTAGAGCATCTGCTTTGACTCTGATGTATTTGATTCATTTGGAGTTGATTCTGGTGCAGAGTGATATATAAGGATCTAGCTTTGGTTTTCTACAAGTTATTAACCAATTTTGCCTGAATCATTTACTGAAGAGGCTGTCTTTCTTCCATTCTATTTTTTTTAGCTCCCTTATCAATGATTAGATAGCTATAGGTCTGTGGGTTCATTTCTGGGTTTTCAATTCTATTCCATTGGTCCTCAGGTATGTTCTTGTGGCAGTACCAAGCTGTTTAGATTACTACGGCTTTATAGTAGAGTTTGAAATTTGGTATTGATATTCCGCCACCACTGTTCTTTCTGTGAAGAAGCATTTTTCTATTCAAGGTCTTTTATTGTTCCATATGAATTTTTGGATTGCCTCTTCTATTTCCTTGAAGAATGAGGTTATAATATTGATAGGTATCACATTGAATTTGTAGATGGCCTTGGGAAGTATTGCCATTTTCACTAAGTCGATCCTTCCAATCCAGGAGCATGGGAGGTTTTTTCCACTTTCTAAGTTCTGTTTTGATTTCTTTTTTCAGGTTTTCAAAATTTATCATAGAGTTCCTTCACTTTTTTGGTTAATTCCTAGGTATTTTATTTTTTGTGAAGATATTACACACTGCTTTGCTTTCCTGATTTCAACCATGCTTTTCTCATTGTTGGCATACAGAAAAGCCATTGATTTTGGAGGGTTAATTTTATAGCCTGCTACTTTGCCAAAAGTTTGAATCAGTTTGAGTAATTTGGGAGTGGAGTCTGTGTGATTCTTTAAATACAAGGTCATGTCATCTGCACAGAGGGAGAGTTTTACTTCATCCTTCCCTATTTGGATCCCCTTTATGTTTGCATTTTGTCTTATTGCTGTAGCTATGCATTCTGATACTAGATTGAAGAGAAGTAGAGAGAGTGGACATCCTTGTCTCGTTCCTGAGTTAAAAGGAAATGGCTTAGTTTTTCACCATTAAGTATAATGCTGGCTGTAGGTTTGTCATATACTGCCTTTATAGTATTGAGGAATGTTCCATGAATTCCTAATTTTTCCAGAACCTTCATCATTAAGGAGTGTTGGATCTTGTCAAATGCTTTTTCTGCATCTATTGAGATAACGACGTGGTTCTTAATCTTGCTTTTGTTGATGTGATGAAATATATTAATTGATTTGCGTATATTTAACCAGCTTTGCATCCCTGAAATGAATGTTGTTTGTTCGTGGTGTATCATTTTTTGGATAAATAGTTGAAGTCGAATGGCCAAAATTGTATTGAGAATTTTGCATCAATGTTCATCCAAGAAATGAGTCTATAGTTCTCTTTCTTTGATGAGCCTCTGCCTGGTTTTGGGATGAGTGTTATGATGGCTTCATAGAATGAGTTTGGTAGTGACCTTTCTCTATCAAGTTCATTGAAAATTTGAGTAGTATTGGTGTGAGCTCTGCTTTGAAGGCCTTGTAGAATTCCATTGTAAATCCATCTGGTCCTGCGCTTTTCTTAGATGAGAAGTCTCTTATTGTTGTTTCTGTTTCAATGCTTGATATGGGCCTGTTAAGATGGTTTAACTCATCTTGGTTTAGTTGTTGACATTTGCTAGGAAAAGGTCCATTTCTGCCAGTTCTCAAACTTATTAGCATAAAGGTTTGAGAATTATTCCCTGATAATATTCTGAATCTTGTTTGTTTCTGTGGTGATGTTTCCATTCTCATCTCTGAATTTATTTATTTAGGTCTGTTCTCTTCTTTGTCTGATAAGATTTGCTAAGGGCCTGTCAAATTGGTTAATTTTTTCGAAGAACCAACTCTTTGTTTTGTTGATTCTTTCTATGTTTTCTTTGAATTCTAATTCATTTAATTCTGATTCAATTTTAATTATTTCTTTGAATCTACTGGATTGAGATTTTCCTTGCTGCTCTTTTTCAAGGAAGTTCAGATGTCTCATTAATTAAACTGTTGGTTTCAGATCTCTCCAATTTGTTGATGTAGGAACTCAGAGCTATAAACTTGCCTCTGAGTACTGCCTTTGTTGTGTCCCAGAGGAGCTGGTAATTTGTGTGTCCATTTTTGTTGAATGCTATGAACATTTGAATTTCCTTTCTAATCTCTTCCATGACCCATTGGTGATTCAACAGTACGTTGTTCAGCCTCGATGTGTTACAGGACTTTTTTTGGTGGCTTTTGGTGTTGAGTTCTAATTTTATTCCCTTGTGGTCTGAGAGAATGCAATATAACTTCAATGTTTCTCAACTTGGAAAAGTTTGCTTTGTGACCTAAAATGTGGTCTATTTTGGAAAATGTTCCAGGTGCTGCTGAGAAAAATGTGTATTCTGATTCTGCTGGGTGAAATATTCGGTGGATGTCTGTTTAATCTAGTTGTTCTATGCAGTTGTTTAGATCTGCATTTTTCTTTTGAGTTTTTCCTGAGTTGATCTATGTAGTTGGGATAGTGGTGTGTTAAAATCCCCAACAATTAATGTCTTTTGATCTATGTGAGATTTGAGGTAAAGTAGTGTTTCTTGGATAAATTTGGCAAATAGAGCTTTAGAATTGTAATACCTTCCTGAAGGAGAGATCCTTTAATTAGTATGTAGCAACCTTCTTTACCTCTTCTCAGTAATTTTAATTTAAAGTCTATTTTATCTGATATTATGATTGCAACTCCCACCTGTTTAGGGAGGTCCTTTGCTTGGTAGATTTTGTTCCAGCCTTTCACTTTCAGAATATGTTTGTTTTTATGGGCAAGTTGTTACTCCTGAAGGCAGCAGATAAAAGGATCTTGCTTTTTAATCCAACTATACAGTTTAAGTCACTTAATTGGGGAGTTATGTCTGTTAATGTTGGGAGTTATGACTGAGTGGTGTTTGGTACTTCCTTCCATGTTATCCACCTTCTTGGTGGCTGTGACAACTGGGTTCTTCCTATGGTTCTTGGATTCTCAGTTTGGGTGCAATTTCTTTGCCTTTATTGTGGTCTTGTTGGTTTTCTATGCATAGGACATCTGTAAGTATCTTTTGTAAGACTGGTTTGGTGGAGATATATTGTTTCTGTTTCTCTTTGCTATGGAAGATTTTTATTTGACCTTTGGTTTAGCTGGGTAAAGTATCATTGCTTGATAGTTGTTTGTCTTTAGGTCGTGGCATACATGATTCCAGGCTCTTCTTGCTTTAATTGTCTCTGCTGAGAAATCTGAGGTGATTCAAATTGTTTTCCCTTTATAGGTATTTGATTTTTTTCTCCTTGACAGCTTTAAGGATCTTTTCTCTGGTCTGAATTGATCCTGTGCAGATTATAATGTGAATGTGGGATGATCTGTTCTGGTCTGGTCTATTTGGGGATCTGAAAGCTTCTTGAATTTAAATAGGCCTATCTTTTGTATGTTTGGGAAGTTCTCTGCTAGGATCCTGTTAAACAAATTTCCTAGACCATTAACTTATATCTCTAGGTGCTCCTCTACAGCCATTATCCTCAGATTAAGCCTTTTGTTGTATGTTCTTTCTCTATAAGACCTAGGCTGTCTTCAATCCCCCAGATTTCATTTTCTGCATGTTCTAACCTACCGTCAATACTTTCCACTTTGTTTTTTTATTTCATTTCCTTCTAATTGGTCAGCTTTGATGGCTTCAAATTCTTTGTTGGAGCTTTGTTTTACATCTTGTATGAACTTCTTTACTTTCTTAATTTGGTGTCCAGTTTTTATTCTCAAATCACTTGGTTGATTGGTTATGGTTTCCTTGGTCTCCCAATATTTCTGTCGGGCTCCATTCAGCATTCCTTTGGGGTCTCCCTGAATTCTTTCAACTGTCTGTTTATGGATTTCATAAATGCCTCTATTGATCTTTTTCTATTCTCATCCTGCTCTCACAATTCCTGTATTACTCTTTGATTAACTTCCTCATGTTCACACAATTCCTGTAGTTCTCTTTGACTGTTCTCAGCCTGCTCACACAATTTCTGAGTTTCTCTTTGACTATTCTCAGACTGCTCATGCAATTCCTGTATTAATCTTTGAATAGCTTCCTCAGGCTCATGAGATTCTTGTATTAATTTTGGTTTGCCTCTTCTCTCTCCCTATCACACTCACACTGAGTTCTTTGCAGGTTTTCAGTCTTTTCATTCACCATGTACACCAGTAGTATTTGTAGAGCTTTTTGTGAACTCTCCTCTGGATTATTCATTAACTGTTCTGTTATCTGATTATCATGAGTTGGAGTTGAGATACCTGGACTTGCCATTTTTCTTGTGTTTTTCTGGCTTGTTTTGCCCATTTGGTATGAAACTAACACTCATTTTGTGCTATAATACTATTTTAAGGCAAGCATCAACCAGAGTCCTGTAGTTGCACAGTCAAAATGGCTGCAGATACAATCTAGTTCAGCAGATACAGTCTACTCAACATCAAATAACTATGGATTAATGGGCTAATTACAGCAAAGAAGAATTTGGCAAACCAGAAATTATTAGGTTTAGGGAGAAATGTGGGGATAAATAGGATTAGAGGGATGTGGAGAGGTAAAAGGAGTATGAATTTAACCAAGCCCTAATCTCAGAGAGGGAAATGGATTGGACAGAATGATAGGAGAGGGATTAAAAAAAAAGAAAAAATGGAAAAACAAAAATTTAAATTTAAAAAGTGAAACACTTAAAATTGTGTAAGTTTAAAGAAATGATATTGAGACAATGAAAGGATAGGATGAGAGGAGGGAAAGGATCGAAAGGAGACATGAAAAACTAAAAAATAAAAATTCTTAAAATTAGTTACTTGAAAATTATATAGGTATAAAGAGATAATAATGGTATTAAAAAAGTTAAGTCTAAGAGATTGTGAATTGAGTAATAAATTTCTGGATTAAGTATGTACACAATGAGGATAAGGTATAATAATCGACCACGGGTATATATTTGGGGATGAGCAGAACAGCAATTAAAGTAACGAAAAAAAGGAAGAGAAAAAAATGAAAAGAATTTTAAAAAATAAGGACTAAAAGTTTAAAAGTGATTTAAAAACTCACACATACATATTCACCTAAAATAAATATTATGAGAGAAAACATTTTTTAAAAAATGAAAATTTTTAAAAAGGTACAAAAAAGTGTTCTTTAATTTTTCTTTTGTGTGTGTGTGTGTGTGTGTGTGTGGGCTAATGGGAAGATCCTGTATCTCCCCCTTGTCCGTAACCAGTCTTTTGGTGGAATCTCTGGTCTGCTTATGGTGTTTGGTTTTTCTGAGACTTGATTGGTTTCTTAAGTTAGTTTGTTTGAGCAGGCAGAAAAATGCTCTGCTTTACCCAGGATTTTGTGCTGCTCCTTCCCCCAGGCTAGTTCAGTGGGAGGGAGATCTGCTTTGAGTATCACAAAAGAGGGAGATGGCTGTTTCCTCTAGTTTAGAGATGCTATGATGGGGCTAGTTTCTGGGTAGAGTTGAGGCCTTTCAGCAAATAGTAGCTTTTTCCTGAGGGGGTAGCTTCTGAGACACTCACAGAGCCTAGTCTGGAGCCATTCTCAGGGGTTATGTTTATTGAATTTCAATTGATTGTCTAGGCTGCTGTAGGGAGGGGCAGCCTCTGGCTCTGTTAACCCAGTGAAGAAAACCACTTCTCTGGGGGCAAAGTTTTCTCTGCCTGGGCTGGGTGACTTTCCCCTGGGTGTAGCTGAGCCTGGAAAGTCAGGTCAGGTTCCTGTGACCTGCTAAATGACTCTTTTGTTTTCTTCCAAGGCCTGAGTTGGAGCTAGCTGCTCAGCCAGGAAATAAAGAAGATACAATTATGCAATCAGTTACTTTTTTTTTTTTAGTGAAAGTAACAACCCTGATTTCTAGCAAGCGAAAACATGAACTGTCAGAAAGAAAAGAGGATGAGAAATAATTGTTTGTGTTCCAGATCAAGAGTGACAGACCTGCAAAACAGCAGTATATCCTGCTGAACTCAAGCAGCACCTGGGTTGTCAACTCTTCTCCTTTCCTTGGGAACAAGAAGCTAATGTGAACATGGATTCTCTTTTTCAATTCTGCTTACAATATAGATGCATGAATCAGCATAAGCTTTTCTCCATAAACCTTTACCAACACTTACATCATTACATCTTAGTTTAGGGTTAGTCTTAAAATGTCTACAGAGATTCCAAATGCTCAGTAACATCATTCCAGTGGTTCAAAGTGATGTAATGCCAATATTTATACAGTTTAGTTTGAATAACAAACAGTACAAAACTACTCTTCTTATTATGTTGTGTCTACTGAGTGAAGTCCATTGAAATTTTTCAACTGGGAATCGTATTTAGGCTTCAGTCAGTTTGTCAATTAAACCAAAAATCAGCAAATTCATCTAAACTCCCTTTCATAGGCCACAATGGGGAACACATAATACACTAGATATCTATATTCTGGAGCTTTCTCACAACTGAATAAATTTCTCATCGTGGGACAAATGAATTTGGTTAAAAAAGATTACTTCTATTTCACTGCTTCGAATTCTGCATAAATAGCTTTAATTAACTATTATTGAGACAAATTGAATATATTTAGTTCAGATTAATTAGAGTGGCTAATGAAGTACCATACTCAGGAGAAATATTTTTAGGACAAACCAGTATGCAGGACCAGGAGCAGATATTGTTGAAGCTTGTCCACCATGAGTCTTGCTCTGATACTAACAGCAATGTTCATTCCTATTTCTATTAAATAGGGAAGCATGAAGCTTAGTGCCTCAGCTGTGACACAATACTATTACAGGCATATATCCACCAGTACAAACCAGGGTCTCTGTGAACATAATGGAAGAAAAAGGGGAATGGAAGCAAATGTACCAGTATTTATGCTATTTGCTGTGCCAAGAGTAAGATCTTCATCTTTGACCCAGTTGTCTTTGATTATTAATGACAATACCAGTGTAATAATAACAAAAATACACATTAGCTTGAAAACATGAAATCCAAGAGCTGATAATCCCCCTCACAACCATAATAAAGCCTTGAATTGCTTATGAAAAATCTAGGTTTCCCAAAATAAGTTTAAAGTGGACCTTTTTTTAAAGGATATAATATACCTTTGATAAAATAAACCTGTAATAAACCTCTGATAAAATGAATAGGCATTTTTAAAAATCTAAGTTAATGAAATGAAGACTCATCTGCCATATTAGTGCAGTACACTAAGATGACTTGTGAGAAGCCTAAGAGCCACTGTACACATAGTAGGAGTAGGAGAGTTTGTAACAATCCACTCACTGCAATCATGACCTTTAACCCTTTACAATCTAATCACTTATAAAATCTCTACCAGGGATAATTACTTGAATTTGTTTCTGGAATAGAATAAAACTTGAACAAATACTTACAACTACTTAATATGAAATTACTCATATTTTCCCATATTTTGTAGTTGTGCCTATTTTTAAAAGTACTATTTAAGTATGCTCATTAAATAATTTTCTATAATTATGGATAATTAGAAACAGTATAAATGTGATTGATTTAAAAATGCATATTTACACAAATAAAAAGATGATAATTAGAGGTTATGCCCTTAATGCTTTTTTTCTCTGGCATGGAGATAACTAAATATAATGTAGAAAAAGCAAATTAATATATATCGGACACATATAAAATTCTATCAGGGTATATAGTTTGTAAAATTTGACTGAGAGCCTGAGTCTCAAAGGAGTTTTTCCTTAGAGAAAGGAGGGGCAGTGGACACAACTTGTCAGCAACAGGCCCAAGACCAGAGCTATTTACACTAAGAAATGGAATACTAACGAAAGGAAATTTAAGTCAGCTTAAATTCAGATTCTTCACCTAAGAAATATGGTATGATATACCATAATTTTTGAGGTAATATTGTAAAGGAAACTCTATTAGTAAATACAAAAGGCTTTTCCTTCCCACCCACAAGGCCAGGCTGAAAACTGCAGAGCTGGGATTCAGGTTTCAGGTGTTTGGGGAACACTGAGACACAAAGCACAGAAGGAGGTGAATGAATGTACAAGAGGGAGGCTGTGGAACTTCTTTTCAATAAATAATTTAATTTAACTTTACTACTCTTGGCTGGTTAGGTAGAATTAAGGCCAAAAACAGAGATCTTTCTCAAGGTATTACAGGAATCAGTAGAAGTTGGAGATGTTTCTGTTTTGAGATGTGCAGTTGAGAATGTCAGGTGCTCTCTATGGGTCTTCATGAGTGATGGGCTCTGCTGCACACAAACAGCTGCTCATCCTGTTTAAATGGAAACCACACTGAGAAGAGGACTTTTTGCTTCCATTTTTAATGCATATAGAAATTTGCATTTTTGATGAGTTAGTAATTATACAGAAGAAAAAATATAAAGAAGAAATCTGAACTATCTAATTAAGCTTAAATCTAATTTAATTTCCTAACTGAAGAAAAGATGTATTTGATGGATACATACCTTTAAATTTGCTCTGTGTGTGTGTGTGTGTGTGTGTGTGTGTGTGTGTGTGTGACACTCAGGACCTTGTGCTCTAAGACAACTTTCTTACAACTGTCTCTGTACTACTTGAGTAATGCCTCCAGTTTGGCATTTTGCTGATAAAAGTGACATGGAATTTCTTAGATTTTTCTTTTGGCCTGGCTTGCTTCTAACTGTGATCCTCCTAGTGTCAGCCATATGAGTAGCTAGGATTATAGACATAAGCCACTGACGCTCAGCCTTGAAGTATTTGAAAGTATTGAAAGAATTTTGAAGCATTGGCATTCAACTTATCTCCAGACTAGTTACAATGAACTGTGCAGGGCCTGGTATCAAACAATCATGAAATATCCATTTACTAACTGCAGAAATGAATCTGTATATACAATCAAAATGATATTAAATTAATTAAATAATATATTGGAATATGTAATCACTTTAAATATGTAAGATTTAAAAAATCATATTCCCCTGCCAGGAACCAGTGGCTCATGCTTATAATCATAGGAACTTGGGAGGTACAGTGCTGAGGGTCACAATTCAAAATCAACCTTGGTAGGAAAGTTGATGAGACCCTTATCTCCAATTAACCACAAAAAGTTAAAAGTGAAGCTGTGGTTCAAGTGGTAGAGTACTAGCCTTTAGCAAAATGAGCTCAGATACACTTCTCAGATCCTGAGTTCAAGCCCTAGGATTGGCACACACAAAAAGTCATAATCCTACCACCCAAAGACAATCATTTTTAATGCATCAGTTTATGTTTTTTTGTGGTTTCTTTAGTTGGTGTTTACCTTTCACATAAGTATTTACTTAATTTTTATACCATATTTAAATGTTTCTAATTGTTCCTAGCCTGTGCACACAGTGCTCTCAATTGCATGTAGGCTGCTTATCTCTTAATTTTTTTAGATACCAGCAGCTGAAAAGCCCTGGATAGCCTTGGCTGCACTTACCAGGCACACTGCCAAGTTGTTGGAGCAAAAAGACCTTCTCTGGAACAGTTACAGAATATGACAGAAGAGTGTTCAAGATGTTGATCCTGACTAAATTAGTGGAACAGGTCTCTCCCTCTACAGTGAGCTTGCTGAGAAGCTGAATAACTAGTAGAAAAAGCCTGAGTAGCTAATAAGGAGAAAGAGACAGGTCAAGACATTGCATTCAGCCTTCTGTCTGTAGTTGGACTTCACACTGAACTTTCAAACTGTGATGAAGTATGACGATTTTACTCACAGAAACAGAAACCCTGGTTAACTTTATGTGTTGACTGAGGATATTTTAGACTATAGAATTCCAGGTTCACCCTCAAACTCTGTTGTGTCTGGAAAAAAAACAGTAGCTCCTTTATAAAAGCAATCAACAACATATATACAACACCCCTGCTCCATCTGTAGGCATCTTTGTCAGCCTCGAGGGACAGGTTCATGTACTGGCTGTAGAAGAACATCATACATCCACGATGGAGGAGGCTGTGATGTGCAGGGAGCTGTGCTTGGTGGCCACATCCATAGTTGCTGTGTCCCTTCCATTCCACTTTTTGCTTTCCATGAAATTCATCCTTGTTAGGGAAACAGGGCCTCTCCCTGTGTCATTTTTGCCACCTTATGGTTGTGAAAGGGGCTCATGGTAATTGTACTGAGAATGCAATTCTCTCCCTCCAGGATGGTCAGGGACTCAGGCCTCTACTCCACGTCAGTTTGACCACTCACTCCCATTCAGAAAGTTCTGTAATGTGAGAGTTAAGACTTCAGCTGTCCAGCTGGGAAGGTGGCTCAGTGGTAGAGTGCTTGTCTTGCATGCATGAGGCACTGAGTTTGATACCTCAGCACCACATAAGCAAAAAAGAAAAAAACTGGAAGTGGCGCTGTGGCTCAAGTGGTAGAGCGCTAGCCTTGAGCTGAAGAGCTGAGGGACAGTGTCCAGGCCCAGAGTTCAGGCCCCACGACCAGACAAAAAAAAAGGCTTCAGTTGTCCAATTATCTTAATGTTTTCTAATTAGCATCCCTTCTTTACAGTTCATAATGAATCTCTAGTTAGGTAGATAATGTGCCTAATTTTTTTGCCTCCTTCCACCACAAGATACTCACCTTTATCCCAGAATCTAAGAAATACTTCTGTGGGCATCTTCATCCAACCTGGTGACCCCTTTTCATTAAGTTATCACAAAAACAAAGCCAAGAAGCCACAAATGAGGAACTCAAGTATTTCTCCATTCTGATTCTGCAGAGAGGTCTACCTTGAAAGCTGATTTGACAATTCAACATCTTCTCTTTTCTGTAAGGTCAAACAGAAGGATTTGAAAAGAGTATGGTCAGTCAGAGACCAGACTCAGTACATACTAGCCCAGAAACAGTGGAGACAGAGACATCTTGGGGCCAGAGCTAGGGTTTCTCATTAAGCTTTTGGATGATTTTCCTCTTCTCTCCTCACAATGGCATATAGAATATAAGCCCATAGGGTCTCTATAAAGACAGCAGATTGGTAATTAAGACATATATTTGAGGACCACATTTTGAAATCTGGCTCTATCTGACATTAGATATATAAATTAAACTAGCTTTCTGATAGGAAAGTAGGTTTTTAACATCTTGCAATTTTTGAAAAATTGAAACAAGTCACTTAAAAGGTCTATGGAACAGGATAGAATGAATTTAATACTTCAAGTAAAGTAGCTCATGTGTATAAAATTATATTTTCTATTGGCTACTGAATCTTTACAAGGCGGATTGTGAAAAAAACTTACATAGTAAATTTTATGAGTGAATAGCTGGTGATTTTGCCCAGGTAGTGACAATAGTACTTTAATAACTCATTAGTCCTACAGTTATTTTTCAAGTGTGTGTTTGTCAGATGTGGTGACATGTGCTCAGGGTCAACAAAGCCCTGATTTGGAGAACTTATTGAATGAGAGGAAATGAAAAGTACTGGAGCTTGGAGGCTGGGAAGGAGTAAATACTCATGCTTATGAAATATTTTTTATTACCACTATTTTCTCAGTGACATGGACAATCAGTAAATCTGAAAAGTATAGACATATGGGGACTTAGTGTAAGACAAGATGAAATATACAGTGAGGTTGAAAGGGAATGGAAAGATATATAGTATTCAAAATCAAAAGAGAGCTGTATAATTTAGTTTTAAAGGACAAAGTAGGCATTCAGAAAAAAATTACTAAAGCTGAAGATGATGAGATTTTATGTGCCCACCAGGATATGCTCCTGTATCCAGGTATTTGTAACTTTATTCCCCATGTCACTTTGAGGTTTCTTTCTTTCTTTTTTTTGGGTTCGGTCGTGGGGCATGAACTCTGGGCCTGGGCGCTGTCCCTCAGCGCTTCAGCTCAAGGCTAGCACTCTACCACTTGAGCCACAGCGCCACTTCGGGCTTTTTTTTCTTTTTGCTTATGTGGTGCTGAGGAATCGAACCCAGGACCTCATGCATGCAAGGCAAGCACTCTACCACTGAGCCACCTTCCCAGCCCTGAGGTTTCTTTTTAGAAGATTAATACTTAAGCCAGTATGTTTCAAGCAAAATACTTTGTCCCCTATATTATGCACAGAACTCATCCAATCAGTGTGAGTTTTAGGAGACAAAAGAGGAAGTTTTGCCTCCATATGAATGCAAACTTGAAACTTGAACTGAAAAGCCACTCTTCCATGAGTGTGGAGCATAGCAGCCCACTGAGAAAGTTAGACTTACAAGTTGCACAATCGCATGAACGAATCATCACAATAAATGTAGAGATAGTTGGGTGAAGCAATGAAAAAATTCATAGCAGTATGAATACAGAGTGGGTCTCCAGGTACAGATATAGAAGACACTATTCTGCAGTCATCGTCTTAGCCTTACACTTCAGAGGTTCATGCTCTTTCCAGTTCTTGTTCTCTAAATTTTTCACTTTAAAAACTTTCTCATGCCGAAGTTTGAATTTAGGGACTTTTATGTGATAGGCTCTACTCTCCCAGCCATTTTATACTTGATTTATCTTTAGATGTCATCCTCTTTTCCCTGGAGTTAAGCTCAGACTACAATATTGGGTAGTACCTACTCATCATGCAGAGCTGAGGTGACAGGCCTGTATCACCACACATTGCTTGAGATAGACTGTCATTAAAATTTATTCTGGCTGATCTTGAAACTCACTCTGGAATGGTAGGTATTTGCCACCATTTCTGACCCTTTACTATCCTTTACATAGGGTTTTGGTATTAAGGATGAAACGTGTGCTTAACCTTCCACTGGTTAAGTTAAGCTACCTTGTTTATGCTTTGTGAGAAGGCCAGCTGATATGGGGAACTGGCCAGGGACACTCATCACTTCGATTTTAATTATTTCTGCAATTATACTTTTACTTTTTGTCTTTCTTTTGAGCATTGGTGTTGTGTCTTTCTGATTTACTAACCAAGCAACCTTTCTTTTACATGATGGAAGTCCTTTTTTTCTTGATGAGAAAGTTTTCTTTCTCCTTATTCCTTCTCTTCCTGTCCCTTCTTTTTCTAAGAAGAATTCCTAGTAGGGAAAGAGCTGTGGCCTTTCTGTGACCTCTCCTTCCATGCACTGTTATTGGGCTATCATGCAGATTCCACTTTCTTTGTCACATGTGGCCCCTTAAAAAGCAATAGGATGGAGCAATGTGGACCAAGGTGACCTGGAACAAGATATGGGGCTGGTCTTTGTAGGAATGACTGCAGAGACCATTTCAATTTTACCTGGCTCACATTGGCATTACTAGACCACCATAAGAACCTGTTTCAGATTCAGTAATGAACAGCTGAACATGGTGATGTTCACCTGCTCTAACATTTGAATGATTTTACATCAGCAGAGAAGTTGAGGGGTGTATGCATAAGACTGTGCTGAAACCACACAGATGCCAGAGAAGAAGTTCAGCAGCCAGACCCTTGCTGTCACTCAGTTTGTGCTCAGCTCCCCCTGTGGTTTCTGCCACTGTGTCATTCAGAGCACAGTAGTACAGAGCTGAGTCTGACTCTAGGACTGCAGCTTTCTTCAAGTGAAAGGAGGTATTTTCTCTATTGTACATGGCTTCAAATCCGTTGTAGCTTCCCTTGTCATTGGCCTTAGAGACTCTAAAGAGGAGCTGGGGACCTTCTCCAGGATACTGGACATACCAGAAGAGAGAAGGGTACCCTGTGGCTGAATAAGTGCAGTCTATGGTCATGGAAGCCCCTTCTGACACAGTCACGTGGCTTTCTTTCTGGGTCACAGAGTCCCCACAAGTTCTTCCTGGAGGAAAAAGAGAATGGTGACTCTTTGGAAATAAAGCTTTCAAGTATATTTATGGATAAATATCTTGCTGAATTTATAGAAGAAAGTATCCAAATTTTAAAATTGATTTTACTTACCAAACATTAAGATTATCACAGTCACTAAGCCTGGAGAAGTTCTCATCTTTAAACTCTTCACAGGAAGAATTGTTGAAGTGATGTAGAATGGATGAGTCTAAACCTTTAGCTCAGACAGGAAATGAGTTTGTATTAGGGAGCTGCTCCCTCTGGTGGACAGGGACAGAACTGGGATGAAAGTTTTCCTGGTTTTCTCCCAAAGTCAGAAGTATGTCCTCCTCCTGACCTCATTTATGAGTAAGTCTTAAGTCAGTCTTCAAGTGTTCTCTATCGATCTATGGGACAGCAATGATATTTTTAGATCTTTAGTTGATATTTATGTACATTAGAAGACCAACCCAGTTGTGTGTGTGTGTGTGTGTGTGTGTGTGTGTTTGTGTGTGTGGCTGAGAAGACATCCATTGCCTCAAACATTTTAACACAAGACTAAATATCTTCATGTGTTAATTGTGAGCCACTGTACTAACCATTGTAATATCATAGAAGTATTTTGCACTGAAATCATATTAAGTGACAAGAGGATAAGTTAGTATTGAATGATTCTCAGTTTTCAGTACTGTTTTCCTACACAGAGAACAGCAACTGACTTCCCAGGTACCCAATGCATATTTGTTAAGTGAAACAAAAAGTTGAATGGGTGGTCTTTGGCTGAGGCATCACTATTGAAAGATGATATTTCCTCTGTTTTAAAATTGTTTCAAATCATAAGGATTAAAAAATCTATTTTCTCACTTTTCTGAAGAAAATGTATACTATCAAAACAATAACTCAGATATTCCTGAATATCTAAGCATTGAAAAATGAAAATGTGTGACACAGTGTGGGAAAAGGCTGTAATTTAAGCTTCTGAATCTCTATAGAATGGTCTGACATCAGTGTCTTCTTTCACAGTTTCTTTGGCTCCAAGATCAGGTGACAAATTGTGAGTACTGCAATGGAACTTGAGAAGTATGCTTCTAATGTGGATGGAAGCCAACTGTAGACTCTTTCCTGGGGTTCACTTCCCATAGATTCAGATAAAGAAATTTATGACTTTACAGGTAGACTGTGAATAAATTCTTAGACAAAGACTTAAGTAAAAAAACTCAGGCCTAGATAGCATAGGGTCCACATATCCCTTTCCTTTTCCTCTACCTTCTAAATCACAGTGCCCCGACATGACACAGAGCTATACTACAGAGAAAATGGGGGAAGTCAGTCTCAGATTTTTCTGGGAGAATGTAGAGTAGGTTGGGATGGTGCTTATTTATAAAAAGAAGCACAGTTTTGATTTTACAAAGTTAATAATGGTACTCTGAAGAGGTTTGTAAAATTGGTCACGTACTCAATACTACCAAACAGTGCACTTTAACATGATTAAGGGGTAAAGTTAATGCCATGATCTTTCCCCACAATTTAAAATGTTATAAATGAACTGTAGTAGAAGTTTTCTTTTGATTTTTTTACTCTCAGCTGTCCTACTGCAAATACTGAGGAACTTAAAATGAAAGTCAGGCATCAACCAACCACTGCAATTCCTTTTTCAGGAATTGGAGGGAGAACTGTAGAGAATGAAGACTGAATTAAAGAGTGCTCATAGAGTAAAACAGGCTGCTGGTAAAATGGTCCACATGCTGACATAAAATTTCTTGTAAAAGAAATGAAAGACTAATAGTATACAATCTGTTCTACCATGTCTCCTTCAGACTAAGTATTTAATGGTCATTTTATGGGTAGGATGGTATGTTTCAGACAAACTTATCATATAGAAATTATTCTCTTTTATACTGTGGGTTGCAGCAATGTCATTAAATCTCATGAGTTTTCCATTCATTGTAGGCACTCTACATTTTTTGAATAGATGAATATAAATACAAATACAATTTTTTTTAAAAAACCAAGCTTCCTAGGTATTTTATTTTTTGTGGGACTATTATGAATGGTGTTGCTTTCCTGATTTCAGCCACGCTTTTCTCATTGTTGGCATATAGAAAAGCCACTGATTTTGAGGGCTAATTTTTTTTGGGTCCGATTGTGGAGCCTGAACTCTGGGCCTGGGCGCTGTCCCTCAGCTCTTCAGCTCAAGGCTAGCGCGCTACCACTTGAGCCACAGCGCCACTTCCAGCTTTTTTCTTTCTGCTTATGTGGTGCTGAGGAATCGAACCCAGGGGCTCATGCATGCAAGGCAAGCGCTCTACCACTGAGCCACCTTCCCAGCCCCTCCAGGGCTAATTTTATACCCTGCTACTTTGCTAAAATTTTGAATCAGCTTGAGTACCTTGGGAGTGGAGTCCGTGGGATTTTTGAAGTACAAGATCATGTCATCTGCAAAAAGGGAGAGTTTTACTTCTTCTTTCCCTAGTTGGATCCCTATTATGTTTGCATCTTGTCTTATTGCTGTAGCTAGGCATTCTAATACTAGATTGAAGAGAAGCGGAGAGAGTGCACATCCTTGTCTAGTTCCTGAGTTAAGAGGCAATGGCTTTATTTTTTCACCATAAGGATAAGGCTGGCTGTAGGTTTGTCATACACAGCCTTTATTGTATTGTGGAATATTCCATGGATTCCTAATTTTTTCAGAACCTTCATCCTAAAGGGGTGTTGGATCTTGACAAATGCTGTTTCTGCATCTATTAACCATGTGGTTCTTATCTTTTCTCTTGTTGATGTGATGAATTATATTAATTGATTTGCATATATTGAACCAGCTTTGCATCCCTGAACTGAATCCTGTTTGATCGTGGTGTATGATTTTTTGGATGAATTGTTGAATCGATTGGCCAACATTTTGTTGAGAAGTTTTGCATCAATGTTCATAAAATACCTAGGAATTAACTTAATAAAAGAAGTGAAAGACCTCTATGATGAAAACTTTAAAAACCTGAAAAAGGAAATCAAAACAGAACTTAGAAAGTGACAAAACCTCCCATGCTCCTGGATTAGAAGGATCAACACTTCCCAAGGCTATCTACAAATTCAATGTGATACCTATCAATATTCCAACCTCTTCTTCAAGGAAATAGAAGAGGCAATCCAAAAATTCTTATGGAACAATAAAAGACCTGAATAGCAAAAATGATCCTTAACAGAAAGAACATTCCTGGAGGAATATCAATACCAAATTTCAAACTCTACCACAAAGCCATAGTAATCTAAACAGCCTGGTACTGGCACAAGAACAGACCTCACAACCAATGGAATAGAATTGAAAACCCAGAAATGAACCTAAAGACTATAGCCATCTAATCTTTGATAAGGGAGCTAAAAAAATAGAATGGAAGCAAGACAGCCTCTTCAGTAAATGGTGCTGGCAAAATTGGTTAATCACTTGTAGAAAAATAAAGCTAGATCCTTATATATCATCCTGTATCAGAATCAACTCCAAATGGACCAAAGACCTTGGAGTCAAAGCAGACACTATGAAAACATTACAGGATAGGTCTTCTTGGTACAGGCCAACATTTTCTTAATACAGACCCAGAAACACAACAAATCAAAGAAAGGTTGGAGAAATGGGATTGCATGAAGCTGCAGAGCTTCTGCATGGCAAAGGACATAGTTAGCAAGATCAATAGAAAGCCCACAGATTGGGAGAAGATCTTCACTAGCCATACAACGGACAAGGGTCTCATATCTAAAATATACCTGGAACTCAAAAAATTAAATCCCCAACAACAAGTCCTCGAAAAAACAACTGCCCAATAAATAAGTAGGATAAAGACTTAAAGAGAAACTTCTCTGAAGAGGAAAGAAGGATGGCCAATAGACAGATGCAGAAATGCTCACTCTCCCTAGCCATAAAAAATTCCAATCAAAACAACATTGAGATACCACCTCACCCCAGTTAGAATGGCTATAACCAAGAACTCTAATAACAACAGATGCTGGAGGGGATGTGGACAGAAGGGAACACTACTGCATTGTTGATGGGAATGTAAACTTGTTCAACCACTTTGAAAAGTTGTATGGAGGTTCCTCAAAAGACTCCACATAGAGCTCCCCTATGACCCAGCAATTCCACCTTTGAGCATTTACGTGAATGATCATAAACAGGAGCATACTAAAGATACCAGCACATCTATGTTTATTGCAGTATTATTTACCATAGCTAAGATATGTAACCAACCCAGATGCTCCTCAGTAGATGAATGATCAAGAAAATGTGGTACACGATGTAATTCTGTGCCTCCATCAGAATGACATTGCCCATTTGTTAGGAAATGGAAAGACTTGGAAAAAATTATATTAAGTGGAGTAAGCCAGGCCCAAAGAAACATAACTAGTATATGTCTGAGACAAGCAGAAAAGGTCAGATAAGTTGATGTTAGCTGAAATGAACCCAAGATAAATACTCAAATGTTTTTTCTTTCATGTGATTTTTTTCTAACATATTTATAAGATTATTTCTTTGTTGCTTTGTATGTCCCTCCCCCACTGTATAACCCCTGCTTTCACTGTATTTGATGTTGGTATAATTTGTGGAGGGGAAGGGAAAAAATTGTTTAACTAGGGATACAGGTGGACCCATTGCAACAATGAGATGTACAAGTCCTTATGTCGAAAAACAAACTTTACAACTTTGGCTGGGTTGGTGGGGGGTGAGGTTTGGGAGCAGGGGAATTAGGAAAGGATGGGAAGGGGAAACAAAGGAGAAGGCAACAATGCTTGATAAGAAATGTACTCGTTATTTTGGGCGGTATTTTCACAATAAAAAGTAATAAAAAAATAAAAAATCAGGCTTCAGGGGCTCGCTCGCCCGCCGTCCTGAGGTCGGGCTGGCGGCTCAGTGTGTAGGGCCGGTGCCTGCGGCCATGGGAAATCAAGTTATCAGAATTGACTCCAGAAGAGAAAACCTGAGCGACCAGTAACAATGGAAGAAATTGGGAAAGTCTCCAAAAAGCGGTCATCCTCCATAACACTAGGCTCAGCTGGCATCTCAGGTTAAAAAAAAACTCCTTCATGAAGAAGAACAATCTTAAGCAACATCATGGATTCAGAAGCTCATGAAAAGCGGTCACCAATTTTAACATCTTCAAAACAAGAACTATCACCTCACATTACAAATGTTGGTGAAATGACGCTTTACTCTGTAGTTGTTGTGCAGCTTTCAACAACGGTCACATTTCCCATTCAGAAGCTCCTGTTTAGGCAGCAGCTGTGTGGAATCAAAACCCTGGATGCGGTACTTCAGTTGAGAAAGGAGGGATTTTGAAACTTGTATCATGGAATCCTTCCCCCATTAATGCAGAAAACAACGACACTGGCCCTTATGTTTGGTCTGTATGAGGATTTATCTTGCATTCTAGTGCTCCCGAGTTTGCAACTCGTAGTGTGGCTGCAAGTGCTTGCAGGGACCACAGAAGCCATTTTTACTCCATTGGAAAGAGTTCAGACATTACTTTAAGACCACAAATTTCATGACAAATTCACAAACACATTTCAGGCTTTCTGGGCACTGAAATGCCGTGGGATTGGAGAGTATTATCAAGGTTTGGTACCTATTCTGTTCCGTAACAGTTGCAGCCTTCGGGGTCCCATTAAGGATCACCTCCCTACTGCAACAACTCGCAGTGCTCATTTAGTCAATGGCTTCACCTGTGAGGGATACTTTACTTACACATAAATAAGGAGTCCGTTTCCATCTGGAGAAATCCACAGGGGAACTGAGCTCTTTGGCGCTAGAGGTAGTAAGGAGTCTGAATTTGTACTCAAGCATGAGACAGGTCATATAGTATACTTGTTTGTGTCTTTGTTTGTTGTTCATGCTAGGCAAAACATTTATGTCTCAATCTAGGTACCCAGCCCTTTTGCTTTGGTATGTTTCTTAGACAGACTCTCACTAATTTTTTTTGAACTGATGATCACTCTGGCTCTACTTCCTGAGCACCTGAGATTTACATAATTCTGTTAAAATAGAAAATACAATGACATATTGAAAACCCATTCTTATTTAAAACACTAGATATATCATTTATTCAGTATTAGCAGTGGATCAATTGACAATTCAAGACTTCTTGCAAAGTTTTGCTCATTTTTGGTCACAGTTCTGATTTCCTTCAAGATTAATCTGAAGGCCAAGTAGCACATTGTTTATTATGGGTATTCTTCCCTTTCAATCCTCTGTTGAAAAGTCTGTGTTTAGCTTCAAAGATTCGTGGATTTAAAAAAATTAGTTATAATTCTAGATGTGACCTATGAACCTAGAGATGTATTTTCTCAGAGGAAACATTTTCCCTCAAATACAACATTTGTGCCACAGACCTGGCCACTTTCTACCTGGAAAAGTGATTCTTTGCTTTGGTCCCTATAGCAGGTGGATGTCAGGCAATCCCCGAGTTCTGTAGTGTGCCTCTCTCTAGAACTCTTGTGTTTTGCTAACACGTGAGTCCCTCAGCTGTGAAGCTGAGATAAGAAGAGTGAAAAACTTCTTTGTCTTCTATAAGTCCAGTAAGCAGTAACTTGCTCTTGCATTTTTCTGGTTCTGAGAGTTCTGGAGAACAAGGAATGCCATATCCCCACTGCTGGGCTCCTTGTACCAGAAGAGACCATGTCTCTAACACTGGTGTCATAGGTGCAGTGCAGGAGTACATCCTCTTTCCCCTGAACCCATACTGCTAGTTGCATCTGAGCTACCTTCTGGATAAACTGGATCATGATGGACAAGATAGAATCAGAAAGTGTAAGGGAGCTTGGCACCAGTAGCTCTCTCCTGTAATCCTAGCCATTCAAAAGGCTGAGATCTGAGGATTGTGGTTCTAAACCAGCCCAGGCAGATAAATCCATGAGAACTTAAATAAGCCAGAATTAGAGGTGTGGCTCAAGTGATAGTGTGCCAGCCTTGAGAAAAATAGCCAAGGGAGAGAGTAAGGCTCTGAGTTAAAGTCCAGGAGCCCATGCATGCACGTGTACACACACACACACACACACACCCCACACATACACACACATACACATACTCATCAATGAATAGAAAAGCAAAGGAAAGGGAAAACAGAAAAGAGAAAAGAAAATTTAGTGTTGAGTGGTGTAGATCAAAGAAACCCCACTTTTACCTCCTGTTGACCCCTTTCCCAGGTCCCCATAAGACATTCCTATTCCGAGTGCTCAGGTCAAACAGGATACGCATTTGCAATGGCCCACCTCTACCAGTCTCATTGAAATCATGAAGCGTCTGGAGACCTGCATGAGTGTTCTTCCTTTGATGTGAAATATATGCTACCTCTACTTTCTGGGCTCTGAGCTCTGAGGGGCCCTCCCAGGGTGAAGGAGTTTGTGAGTTGTGTGTTGCTGCTGCAGGAGAATGTGAAACATAGAATAACTGGTGTACGACTTGTATATCATGTCTAACCTTTCTGTGCTGGCTGAGACTTTCACCCAATCCTACTTTTTAGAATTTTTTTCATTATCTTTAAATAGTTGTACTAATTCAACCTGCCAGTTTATGGATATAATGCATCTTGATCAATGCCACCCTTCCATAATGCCGCCCATCTCTTCCAACTCTACCCATCCCTCAAGTTACATAGTTCCATTTTCACATATGAGCATCGAATATTATGTCAACATTTGCCTACCTTTCTTCCACCATTGTCTGCTCCACCTTCCTTTGACATCATCCCCTCACTTTGGACAACACAAGTTCTAGCTTTCTCGTGTTCATTTTAACACATACTAACTTAATTGTTTGAAGGGAATATCATTGCAATCTTTCCTTGCATACACTACTTTAGTTATTTATGTATATATGGCCCTGTATATGTTTAAGTACATATTATTAATTTAAATATTAATTTTACATGTGAGATGAAACAAGAATCTTTTGTTTCTGTGAACCTGTTATTTCACTTAACATTTTTTTTCCAGGTTTATCCATTTCCATGCAAATGATGTAAGCATTAACCCACTCGATCTTGTAACCATTAATCTAAGGTGAAAATAATCTAAGGTGTATCAAAAGGAAATTACTTTGATCTCATAATCTCAGTCCTTACATCTGTGATATGACTGGAAGGGAGTAATAGTAACAATACCTGTAGGTATTTGTTACTAGGGACCAATCTAAGATACAATAAATGGATGTTCTAACACCTATACTGCTTCTTAAAGTAGAAATCAATCACTTTATCAACACAGGACAAAGTTGGATTTCAGCCTACCTATGGACACAGTAATATTCCTCATTTCTATTTTTAGACTTTACTTAAATATAGACCTTGGAGTAGACTTTGCTTGTGTCAGTGGTATTTTACTCTACAAAGTCACTACTATGCAACAAAGTGAAAATTTTGTTGCATTTTTTATTCAATACTATTGTTGGAAATTCCCAATAAGTAGACAGTCTCAACTAGAATAGATAATGCAAATCTTGATCAATAAAATCAGCCTTGTAAATGTTATAAAAATCTATTGATGAAAATTTAAGCTAGAGCTGGAGCAACTAAAATTATACAGAACATAATTCAAACTGAATGTATAAAATAGTATCAACCAGTTGCCATAATTTTGTAGAACAAAGAAGAGTGTTTGAATATATGCAGTGTATTAGAATTCAATAGTCATGAACAGAAATACACAAAAGGGATCGTTGAGAAAATAAGATAATTATACTTTCTGTTTTTCTCTGATGGAACTCTGCCTAATTTATTATGCTCTCAATTTAGAAATAAAAACCAAAGACATGTCAAAATGTGAGGCAAAAGGAGAGCTCTCTCTATATCAGATTCTTTTCTACCAAATCCCTGACAGTTACAGACAAATATAATTCAGCTAAGGGTCCTGAGATGGGAAGAATGCCATTGATTATCAGAGCTTAGTGCAATCACACATATGGTTGGAGAGAGATTGGCAAGAAAAGAAGAGATTCCAGTGCAACCAAGGAGGCAGAGTGAGGAATGATGTAGTCACAGGCTGAGAAATGGTAGCAACCATCAAATTCTGTTCTGCTGCCTAATGCAGTCTGGTGAGATCTTGATTCAGACCCAGGAACACAAATTTCAACCTTACACTTTCAGAACTGTGGGGGGAAATACATGTTGTTATTCTTATATATTCCTATCCTTTTAAGTTATCAAATTTGTTGCAGAAATAAAATGGGAAAACATACCACTCTGGCCACATCTAACGCTTAAATGTGTATGGATCTGAGATGCAGACTCTGTATTGTGGGTATTGATTTTGCCTGAACACTCTGGGTACATAATTATGGTTTGTTTTCTTATATTTGATCCATTGTCATCTTAATAAGATACATCGAGTAAGCCAAATGAATACCACATCATTTCTCTTTTATAACTAAGAAATAAAGCAATAAAGTATAAGCCCTTGTTGTCTCCCCACCCTATACTGATTTCTAGGGAGAATTAGACCAACCAAGAGCAAGAGTTAATTGTGTAGGGAGGGAAATGAGAAAAGCCAGATGAGGGCTGGGCTACCATATAGAAGTTTGCTGTTGAAAATTAATATATTTGATTAACATTGCCTATTAGAGCAAATCAATTGGCTGATAAGTAACATCCGCAACTCAGCTACAAGAGATCATTCTCACCAACCTAGTCTCCAATTACTTTCATCCTTAGACAAATATGGGAGCTCTTGATCTTTTGCTACTCCTGTCTAGAGTTTGGATAATTAGAGAATCAAACATTTACATAGTGTATTTATTTCTACTGATTTGCTGACAAAAGTAGAAATAAGTTTTTAAAAGACATTTAAGATAAAATATGTAATTCAGTCAAAAGTTAAGATAAAGCAAAAATTAGTGGTGAACTATTAACTATTAGTCCACCTTCCTTTTGTAACCCACTACCATGAGATGATTAATGTAGATGATAAATGCTCACATAAAACTCTTCAAATACTAGAGAAATTTAAGGTGGCAATAAAAATTGTATCCAAGGAGTAAATTTAATTTTCTTGAAACAATGGACCTTTATTAAGAAATATGAATGAAAGATGAATTTATCTAAATTTTATTGTGAATTATTTGCTGTCTACAACATGACATTATTAGGTGAACATAAGTTGCATACTACAAATGTCTATCATTTTACTTAGTTACATTTTTGAGCATTTGAGAAGGTTAAATGCAAGAAAATACTTATTTGAGAAAAATGTAATTGTGTAATTTTATTAACTAGAGTACTTATATTGTACATTAGACCTGTACACTTGTTGATCATCATATCAGTTTCTTTGTATCCTTTGACTAAGTGTTCCCAACAAATAGTGTGAGTAAAGAATTATCAATTTTATCTTTTGATGTTTTATTTAGTTAACAGTATATAACAGTTAATCATGAAACTTTCAAAAGACTCAAACACCATGCACAATTGAGAGGCAATATTTATATTGAAGTCATTCATATGGAGAAATTTGATAGCATAAATTCATAAAGCACTGAGTTAAGAAACCATCATGCTGGATGCCATCGGCTCATGCCTGCAATCCTAACTACTCAGAAGGTTACAATCTGAGGACTATGGTTGGAAGCCAGCCCAGGCAGGAGAGTCTATAAGACTCTTATTTCCAATTGCCCACAAGAGCCTATGAGATTCTTTCCAGTTACTCATCAAAAGCTGGAAATTGAGCTTTGGCTTAAGTGCTAGAGCACTAGATTTGAACACAAAAGCTCAAGGGCAGGGACCAAGCCCTGAGTTCAAGTCTACATACTGGCACAAGACAAAAAGAAAAGAACCCACCATTAGTTCCTTCTAACAAGTTGTTAAGTGCAGCTTAAATGATGAATCTGAGGATGAGCCTGGATTTGGCATGCCCAGAGAGGTTGGGAAATGAGACCTTGTGTTCCATCCCTAAACCTAGCTCTACCTATTTTTCTTTCACCTCAAAGCATGTATCTTTCCTATTAATTATACTAAATAAAATACAAAAAATTGTCTCTTACAAATAATCCACCTATAAGAGGTTCTCAACAGCCATGTCCCCTAAACGTAACATTTATTCTTAATATTTATTCTTAGTATCTCTGTGTTAGCTGCCACTTGCAAACAATAGGCAAATGCTGTGCTGGAAGGGCTATGGCAAGGAAAGATGTGGGCTGCAATCCTAGTGGCAGGTTTGAGGACAGGCTGCAGGTGCCTGGGGAGCAATGTGTACTTGCTGCACAGTAGTAGACAGCTGAGTCCCCAGGCTGAATGTCTTTGATGAGCAGGGAAAGGTGTTTGTCATTTTTCTTCAATAAGACCAGGAGTTTTCCATTTTCATTTCTGTCCCGATTTGAACGGATATCTATAATAAGCTGGGGACCCTGTCCTGGCTCTTGCTTGTACCAAGGGAAGTATGAGAAGGTACTGTCTGTGTAAGTACAGTTGATGACACAGGTGTCTCCCTCCTGCACACTCAGGACAGAAGAACTCTGCTCCACCTTCTCTCCTTGGCTCAGCACTATAGAGAGAGAAAGACAGAAAGGAGACAGTTAGGTCAGTACTCTTCAGAATGGTCTTTTCCTATAGTAACTATAGACAGTTTGGATAAACTGATCTTCTCCTGGATATCTAAAGAAATCCACTAATATATGGTTTCCCTTAATCCTCAACTCACAGTGCAGCTGCAGCCACAGGAGCAGGAATAAATCATGAATCAATCTCTTCATTTTTCTTCTCAAGTACGATCAGTTGAAGACTTAAGATCTCCTATCTGGATGTCACTTCTGTTACCAAGTTGTCTCCCCTTCTCTCTTTCAGTTGTAGTATTTCCCGAGATGTCTAAATAGCCAATAAGAAAAAGATTTGCTTTTGCCCTTGCCCTATTCATTTAGAATCCACTAAAATGAACACACTGTATATCTGCTGAGTTTCACTGCCACCTTGTGGTCACACCCCTAACTACTGAACTCTGGTTAAAAGTTCATTTAACTGTGTGACCTACAAAGCACAAAACTGCAATAAGTTAAATAAAGTATGTCTTGATTAAACAGTAAATATACAGTAAGTATGTAGAGATCAAGGTTGACATTTTGTCATAATTAAGTCACTTTTTGGTAATATAAAGTTTGAACTCAAGGCCTCAATCACACTTTCTCCACTGCAATGTGTGTGTGTGTGTGTGTGTGTGTGTGTGTGTGTGTGTGTGTGTGTGTGTTTAACATCAAACTTTAAAAAATTCCTTTAATCTTTTTTCTTAAAATTTTATTGTAAAATATATTTTACCTAGAGGTTATAGTTACATAAGTCAGGTAATGATACATTTCCTTTGAACAGTATTACCTCATCCCTCATTCTTTTCCAGTTTTTCCCCTACTAAATTCCTTCCCCACAAAGTTGTATGGTTCATTTCCAACATAAAAAGTCCTTTAATCTTCCAAATTTCTAGGATTTCCTTTTTTGTCAAAAAGCCTTTCCCAAAGGCATTTGTTATTGGCTCATGCCTTTAATCCTAGCTACTCAAGAGGCTGAGATCTGAGGATTGAGGTTCAAAGATAGCCTAGGCAAGAAAGACAGAGACTCTTATCACCAATTAATCATCAAAAAACCAGAAGTTGTGCAGTGGCTAAAAGTGGTAAAGTACTAGCCTTGCACAAAAGAGTTTAGGGACAGCACCCAGGCCCTGAGATCAAGCCTCACAACTGACAAGAAAAAAGAGGCTTTCCCATCTACTTTAATGTCTTGATATTTTCTGCCTACTTTTGCAAGAATATTTCAAGTGGAACCTTAATACTGTGTGTGTCTGCAAAAAGAAATTGATCTTTGAGAACTGACCACAATCAATAATTTCAGAAAAACCAAGATGATCTTATTTCAGGAAGTGATTTTATGCTTAGAGTTCCAGGAGTTGTGGGGAATTAATCTAATTCCTTATTCATGATTCACAGACTTAAAGATTTTAGAAAGCTTTGATAATGACCCTCAAACCCAACTCACTTTAGAATTCATGTATACACACATACATACATGAAATATATAGAAAAATACATGCATGAGATGTATATTGTGAGTTTATAACATTTCCCTTTCAAAGGCTTTTGTTCTCCTTCTCATGTCCTATAATGGAATTCTCAAATCAATCACTGGGCAATGTTTTCTCTGCTTTGAAACAGATACTTTAGGACAGTGCCATCCTGTTGAGTCATGGCATCCAGGTAAGGATCTTTTTAACACTTTGATGGACTGTGAGTTTCAGGAAACCAATACATACCTTTATCTCAGTTTCATTCACTATTTGACTGACAATGTTTGATTTAGGTTTATTATGTTGCTTTCCTGCCTTTAAAGGACATTCATTGAAATTGGGTGTTGAGGACTCATGCCTGTAATTCTAGCTACTCTGAGATCTGAGGGACATAGTTCAAAGCCAGCCCAGGCAGGAAAGTCTATGAGACTCTCATTTCCAATTAACTACCACAAACCCGAAAGTGGTGCTTGTGGCTCAAGTGGTACAGCACTCACCTTGAATTGAAGAGCTGAGGGACAGTGCCCAGGCTGTTCAAACCTCAGTACCAACAAAAACAACAACAAAAGTTATCTATTTGGGATAATGAATATGCATTGTTACTTTAGAAAAGACCTTAGAAATCATGGGGTGGAGAGGACAGCACTGTACCTTTGGCTTACTCTCCAGCAGCCAGTAGAATATCCTCAGCTCATCCAAGTTTCCTTTCTTGACTACTGTGTCACACATTTACACAAACTGGAACTCCATTGTGGAAGCTCAGTGGTCAAACAGTCAAACAGCAGAGCTCAGTTTTGGGGGTTTCATTATAACAGTTTCTCCTCACTCAGCAACTGGACCAGTAAGAATGGGCAGGTAGAGAATTCTCAGGAGGAAGTGAGGAAATGGAATTTCTTTCTATATACCCCCATTTACTAGCTGTTTCATAGTGGCATCTTGAATATCATTTCTATCATTGTAAACTGAACATCAACTGTCTTTTACAATGTTTATCAGAGAAAATTGCTTTGGAGGACCATGTGAAATGTGGAGTAGTATAAAAGTGGCGAGAAATTGCATAGCATCTTGGACATCCAATACTATTTCATGTCCATCTGTGAACCAGTGTGTGTGAGGTCACTCTAACCAGCTTCTAGGCTTCTTCAGAAGCAGAAACAAATATTCAGGTCCATCCTTCTCTAACATAAATCAATAGAAAATGAAATAAAATAAACTCCAGTCTGAGCATGAGTTAGCAGAATTGTCTATTAGGAAGATCTATTTATTTTATTGGATAAATGAATCATTTGTAAGAAAATAAATAATTTGTATCCAAATTACAGCAGACCTTTGACATCTGCAAATCTTTGGTTTCAAGCAGACTGTCATTGTGGAACAACATAAATTCTCAGGCTGCATAGAGGTCAGCATTGTGGATGCTTAGTTCATCTTCATTACAATGCTACCATGACATTGGCGATGTTTGGGGACACTATTTAAATACATGAAACAGATTAAGGGCAGGGAAACACTCAACAGATCACACAATAATTAAACAATGCGTGTGGTGTTATGTTCTTCAGTGCTGAGAACTTTTTGGCATCTACTGAGCTGCATAAGATATGTGTAGTAATTTTAAATTTCCAGTTCTGTATTTTCTTTTGTGGTTTTTAGTTAATCATTTTTATTTTGCCTAATCAAAACACTTTGTAGTAAGTTTACCTTGCTGTCTATCTTCATACAGGAAACACGCATCCACAAACACACACACAGAAACACACACACGTTATCCCACTTATTCACTCAACTTACCATCTTGGAGATGCCAGAGTGATTTATTAATATATTAAATCAAAACATGTTGTTGAATACCTTGAAGGATTCTAAAGTCATTCTCATTTCAAGTGTACTTTCTAAATTCCAGTTTCCAATAGAATTGGCTACAAAATTCATGGACTCAATGCAAAATGAATTTTGGGGTCCTTATTCAGGAGCAGAGAATGTATCACTAAGTAAAAGAATAACACTCCTTATAAAACACAATATTTATACTGACCCATAAGTAACAAAACAGATGCAGAATGCAAAAGATTAGCATTAGAAATATATATAAAATCACATTGCCTTTTGAAAATGATATGATAATTTCATTATAAGACTTTTCTGGCTCACATTTTTGTAATTTGATGTTGAAGGTTTTCACAAATAACCTTGTTCACAGTTCATTTTCAAAAAGATATCAGGTTCCCATCATCAATTCAATATGGAATCTGAAGGTTTGATCATTCTTAATTTGAAAAATGATGCACAAGATATTGGAGCACTTTTATATGAAGTATACATTTTATATGCTATGATAATATAAAATATTAATGATAAATGATAAAAAATATTTGAAATAAAGTATGTAACAATAAGTTTGCCTCATGCCTGCAATCCTTGCTACTCAGGAGGTTGAGATCTGAGGGTCATGGTTCAAAGCCAGCTGGGGCAGGAAAGTCTAGGGGATTATTATTTCCAATTAGCCATCCAAGAACCAGAAGTGAAGCTATTGTTCAAGAGGTAGAGCTTTCATCTAGAGAAAAAGATTAAGAGATTGCATTCAAGCCAAGATTCTAGGTACCACTATAGCCATAACTAAATAAGTAAATAAAAATTAAACAAGGTAAATTCACAGAGCTTTGTTTTAATGTTTCTTATAATACGTTCTTGAAACTTCACAAGAATGTTCTCTATCAAACTGCTATTTTTATTATCAATAATTTATGCTTGTTATCAGGCACTCTGCTGTACTATGTGATATCGATTTTCAAGATTGAAAGTTGAAGCTTTTGTAAAGAGTCTATTAATCACACAGAATGTTTTATTGCAATGTCTACCTATGTGCTTTCTTGTTGCAGTAATGTAATAATGATACTTCCTGATCTCCAGTTTGAGTTTACACCAAACACAGAGAGTCCATCCTATCACATGCACTTGGACTGGTCCACACAACTGCTCAGCTCTTTGATTATACCCTATGTCCTTGAACCTGAGCTTGCCAATGCTTCTGTCCTCAAGCCTGTAAATCTTCTCTGCTCATGAACCTGTTCAATCTTCTTATCCAACTTCACTTATAAAAATGAAGACAAATCATTCAAGGATAAAGTAGTATTTCAAGACAGCATTAGAGGAACAGTATTAATTAAAGACTCAGGCCCTTCCTGAATGCTGGGCCCTGGGACAGCACAAATCACAAGCCAGGAAGCTAACCCTGCCTGCTCTCAGCTTCACTGGGATTGTGCATTTCTCTTCCTTGTAATTTTTAGGGCTGTATCCTTCCTTCTCTTGTACCTTACATTAACGTTAATGAAGAGAAAGGTTAAGGAGTTCTTCCTTAAAAGGGGCTGTTAAGAAAAGACAGAATGGATATTTTTCAGTGATATATCACTGAAATCACACTATATAAATTTACCAAATTACATCATATAAATTTACAAAAAGGTATTATTTACGTTCTGAAATGTTCTAAAAGGCTCACTCAGAGTACAAGCTCTGGTTTTGGATCCAGCACTCTTAGCTAGAAACCGATCTGGGAAGTCACCTTCACTCTGCAATCCTTAGTATCTTCTTGTGCAAAGTGGTGAAATATTGTCAGTACATAAATAACACATATAATCACCTAGAGTCCTAACATTTGATGACAGGAAATGTTCTTTCAGTGTATCTGTTATGGGCTTATATTTGAAGAAAAATCTGAATATAAAATGTGTATGTGTGTTTATGTAAACCTTCCATTGTTTTGTTTCTTGGAAAATTAAAAAGAACTGTAATGAATTGAAAACTAGAGTATATTTTTCTATTTTTTGACATATATTAAAAATGAACTGTAATGAGTTGGATCACTAGAGTATACACACACATACACAAACACACAGATACACACACATACACAAACACACACACATATTCAGTGCTAGTACTGGGGCCTGAGTGTGGCCCCTTGAGTTTAGGTTAGCCTTTTACCACTTGAACTATAGTTTCATTTCTGGCTCTTTGGTGGCTAACTGGAGGTGAGTTTTGTTGCAGACCCTGCTGGCAATGTGTGATCAAAGGTTTCCCGCCATTGACCTCAACCCTCTGGGCTGCAAGTACTTCCCCTTTTATTTTGTTCTTCTTGGCTTTGTGCTGGCGCTTATCTGGGAGAGTATGGTAGACAAAGATTGTTTGAATGAGGAAGGATACCTACTATCTGCACATGTTGGCACGGTGGGTCCTGAAAAAATGTGATGCAAGCATTTGAGAAACATAAAAAGTCTATATAGCTGAGGCTTTTGTTGAAATAAACGGAGTTGTGCATTCAACATTCTCCTCTCCTTCATCAATTCCCTAGCCCCGGGGGAGCCCCTGTTCGTGTTGCAGCTGGGCTGGGGCAACTGGCACCTAAGCAGGGACCTGATGAAATCACAGTGAGGACTTCTGGAGCACAGAAGTATCAAGGTAAGGGAACCACGAAGTGCAGTAGCAGAAAAGGGAAGGAGACGTAATATGGGGCGGAGGTGGGATGAGGGGGCAGAGCAAAGAAAGGCGATCGTTTCTGATGGCCTTCTTAGCCCTTGTAAGGCAAAAGGACTGCAAGATTAGTCCAAAGGGGCTAGAGGAACTTTTCGAGGTTGTGGAGAATCTCTGCCCCTGGTTCCTCGATGAGAGAGCAGTGGATTTGGCTATCTGGCAAAAGGTGGGTCAAGATTTAAAAAATCAGATTAAATTTATAGGAAAACATGCTATCCCCCCTCAGACATTTCCTATTTGGAATATGAGTCAAGAGAATCTTGATTCCAATCACCAGATCAAAATTGTTTCTATAAAATCCTTGTTTGAGGAAAAAAATAAAGAGACCTTCCTTTGTACATCAGATGTGGAAGGAGAGGACTGTCAGTCCGAGTGTTGGAATTTCAGAAGCATTGAAAGTCTATGTCAGGTTTTCAACACTCTCAGTAAAGAAGACAAAGACCCTCCAGGGTAGGCCCTACCCCAGGCCCAGCCCTGTGAGAGCTGCCTTCTTCTCTGTGATAAAAGAGGAATGCAATTACCACAGCTGTTAATTCAGACTCTACCACCTATGTTTGCAGCCCAAAAGGCTATACTGACTGCTAAGGAATGGGGTGAGGATACTGGGGACTTCCAACTTTTTCCTGTCTTACAAGACTGAGGCCAACAGCAGAGAGGATATATTTGGAAGGAGATCTTCATCCAGTTGCCGTTCCTACATGGGTCTGGGGTCCTTTGCCACCTAGGACAGTAGGGCTGGTGTTGAGCAGTCAAGCTGGACTATGAAAGGACTGATTAATTACCCAGGTATCATTGATAATGATTATACAGGAGAGATTAAAATTATGGCTGGGTTGAAAAAATGAACCTTGCTTATGCTTGCCCATACTCCCATTGCTCAATTGATTTTGCTTTTTTTAGTTCCTCTTCCTAATAAGTCTCTTCAATCTAACCAGGGAAATAGAGGCTTTGGCTTCAAAGATAAAGCCTTTTGGCTTCAGAGAATTGGGCAAGAGTGACCTGAGTTAGAACTCAAATAAGAGGGAAGCTTTTTATAGACACCAAAGCTGATGTTTCTGTTGTATCTGGCCTATACTGGCCTCCCTCCTGGGCAAAAGAAGATATCCTCACCCTGCGCAGGCATGTCCAAAGTTACTCAAAAAAGTTCTGCCATGCTTAGGTGGCTGACCAAGGAAGGTTATTCTGGCATCTTTTTCAACCTTTTGTTCTACCTGACCTTCCAGTAAATTTGTGGGGCTCAGATGGGTGCTTATAGCCACAGTTCCAGCCCAGTTGTTACTCAACAAATGCTTAATCAAGGGTATGATGGATGTCAGGTCTGGGACCACAAGGAAAAGGAAGGTTGGAAACTTACCAGCCTGTTGCAAACCCAAATGGACAGGGCTTGGGTTTTCCACAGGGCCACTGATAATGGCAGCTTTACATGCAGAATCTATATGTTGGAAGACCTCAACACCTGTATGGGTAGATCAGTGGCCCTTGCCTTAGGAAAAACTTGAAGCTGCCAAGGCTCTGGTTCATGAGCAATTGAAACAAGACAATATTAAGCCTTCCACTAGTTCCTGGAATACCCCTATCTTTGTTATTAAAAAGAAATCAGGGAAATGGAGCCTTCTCCAGGACTTGCAAGAAGCTAATAGTGCTATGTCCCCTGTGGGTGCCTTGCAACCTGGCTTTCCCTCACCAAGAACTATTCCCTTATTTCAGTGGTCAAGAGATAGTTGAAGGGGCCAGAAGGGCTCTCACACCAGAAACCCTATTTGTGGCTATGCTAGCATTACTACCCTGTGCCCAAATTTCAGCTGAGGTAAACTGACCCTATTTGCCTGACTCCCCCCATTGCCTGCCCAGTGTCATGGGAGGAACTATCCATGAGAGTGTATACTAATGGCACAGGATCTTTTGGGGAGAGACAGCTGGATTTCTGGAGCCATATTCTAGGACAATAGAATGGACTGGGCTGTCTGTTAGCTCACCTATTTGCATACATGGATGTGTTAGCATGGTAGAACATACATGTGTAGTAAGGTATTCAGGGGTAGATTATGGCTCTGAGTTCTTCTGGAAGAAAAAGGTGTATGGATGGAAAAAGATGGAGCTTATGTATAACACTAATAGAGTTGCTTTGGCAGGAGATGGTGTGCGCCCCAATGGATTCCACTATGCCAGGAAGTTCCTGCAGCTGCTGCTGATCAACCACCATGGAGAGCTTATGAATTCAACGTCTTGTTTACTGTTCCAGTGGTGTGAGTTCCCCACTATGCATTGCAGGACTGGTCTCAGAGGAGTGATGTGATCAACAGTGTTTTGCCAACTATGCTCTTGGTCAACCCACATGGACAAGCTCACCCTGACATCTGGAGCCTGGCTACTGCCTTAAGGCCCACTTGGACTAATACCTCTCACCTTCCCGTACCACTGTTCTAGAGACCTATTCCGCTCCATGGATTTGTATCATTTACTGTGCAAGCTTGTGTTATGCATCCATACATGCTGGTGGTTGGGCAGGGTGTGGTGGTTAAGGATGGGGAGGCATTTCATGCCTCTTGCCAAAATAATTGTGTTCTTACTAACTATATAAGTAATTCTGGACATTTTGGAGCACATACAGTGTTTGTTACAATACAACTCCTTATCTTATGTTGCCTGTTAAGGTGATGGAACCATGGTATAATGATTTGGGGCTTCAGTTTGCTATTGAGGTTCAAAGGGCTCTTAGCTGCTCCCACAAATTTTTGGAAATACTGGTTGCCAGCATTATTGCTACCATAACTCTGATTGCCAGTGCTGTGGCCCTAACCCAAACCATATATACAACACAACATGTTAATCATGTTAATACTTTGGCTCAAAATGTTTCTGGTGTCCTTGGGACCCAAGTGTGAGTGGGGAAAAAGATGGCAGAACATCTAAATGCTTTGGAAACAGCCATGATATATATTAATAATCAGGTATAACTGCTGAAGACTCAGTTAAAAATGACATTCCATGCTATTTATCAGTACATTTGCCACCCCTTTTAAACATCATGGAAATGTGATTTGGCCAATATCCAGCATCATATTCAAGGAATTTGGGCCCATGATAATTTGAGCTTTGATATTATGCAGCTTCAGGGGCAGATATTTGGTATTGGCCACTCCACCCTAAAGGTAGCAGAGCCTGAAGACTTGGCTGCATCAGTTCTTCATTCCCTGCAGGGATTCACTCTGGAAATGTGCTACAACACTCCTTTTGGTATTTCTTGGACCTTTTGCTGTTTGTTGTTTTGATGTTACTTTTTCTGCAATTCTTCCTAAGATGTATGATCCACTCCTTTGCCCAGGTCCAGGATATATATAGTTGCTCAATTTAAAAAATAAAAGAGGGGGAAATGTTGCAGAAGCTGAGGTGCCAGGAGCTGGCAACGTGTGCGCAAAGCCTCCTGGACATTGACTCCAACCCTCTGGGCTGCAAGTACTTTGCCCTTTAATTTGAGGAAGTGTTTTTCTTGGTTTTGGGCCTGGGGCTTATATGGGGAGTATGGTAGGCAAAGATTGTTTGAAATAGAATGAGGAAGGATGTGTATTGTCTATACTTGTTGGTGCGGTGGGTCTTGAAACAATGTGATGCAAGCTTTTTACAAATATAGAAAGTGTATATAGCTGAGGCTTTTGTTGAAATAAAGAGTTTTGCTTTCAGCCTTCTCTCCACCTCCATCAGTACCTTTGACCCCTCGGGAGCCCCTGTTCGTGCTGTGGATAGACCCTGGCAGAGTCTCACGAACTTGTTCAGCTAGCTAAATCAATGGAGCTCAGATCTCAGCCTCTTAAGTAGCAAGGATTGGAAAATCATCTATTTTTAAAAAGTGTTCCATAACAGTAATTATTGTGTAATTGAAGAAGTCTGTTGGAAGACCTGTTTTCCCATTACTTTCAGTCACTGGTTCCATGAGGGATTTTTCTTATAAAAGAATTCCCAGATAGTAAATGGAACAAATCAAATGAATGACAGTCCTGAGATCAGAAGAGCTGACAGCGAGTCGAGGTGAATCAGGAACCCACAGCTGGGGAATGCTGCTGTGCACCCTCCCTGAGGCAGAGGCTGGGGCTGCAGCCCAGCTGCACTTTGGGGCCAGGCTGCAGGGTGTCTGAGAGCACTGTGCCTCTGCTGCACACAGGTAGGTGCCCGAGTCTTCCAGCTGGGAGGCAGAGATGTGCAGGCTGCTGTAGCGTTCCTTCGAATCCAGTGTTGACTGCAGCCTTCCCTTCTGCTTTGTCCCTGGAGTCATGAAGAACAGGCTGAGGAGGCCGCCACCAGGATTCTGTCGGAACCACTGCACATTGTACACTGTGGTAGAGAAATTGCACCTCAGGGTCGAGCTGGCTCCATCCTGGAGTCTCTGGACTGAAGGGCTCTGCTCCACCTGCAGACCTCTCAAACCTAGTGGAAAGAGGACAGCAGGCACAGATGTGTCACAGGGTAATCACCAAGGCAGTTGCCAAGCCTGAGGACACCCCAGGAAATACCCAGGATGGGGAGGACAGCATAGGAGCTTTGTGGCAGCTGTCCCCCTGTCAGCTCTGGAGCTCCCTGACCCTGCTTGTGATGGCCCCAACTCACAGCAAATCTGCAACCACAGTAGTCCCAGAGCAGCCCCAGCCTCCTCCCCATGGCTCCTGGAATGTTTGCTGGGGTGTTTTCCCCAGCTCTGGAGGCAGCCAAGTCGTCAGCCCTCACACACTTCTTTCCACAGGCAACAGGTTCCACCTGACTCACCAGAGCCACTCAACTCTGAGCTCTGCCCTTCATCTAACAGGAAACCAACCTCACTGCCTTAAGATGCACAGCAGCCCCTGCTGTGAGGGCAGTGTAAAGGTCCCAGTCAGAGATTCCAAAGTGTGAGGAGCAAAGGATTGGTTTTATCTTGACAGAGTCCACCTAGAGAAAAGCTTGTGGGGAAGGCTGTGTGCTGGAGGTTGATGCCTCAGGGAAGGACCTCTGGAAAACTGTGTTGAGTAGGGCCTTGAGGAATTACAGAAATAACAATCCCATTTCTTTAATACAAGCTTGCCAGAGAAGTTGAGAAATAATTCACATGAAAAATCCTGATAGCATGCAATGTGCCTTAATATAAACACAGTTGTGTAAAATTACCAGGACACTGACTGCACATAAATGGTTTCAACATTAGTTTGGTTGATTAAGAGAAAATAAGACAGACATAAGCTGTTCTGATTTCCTTCTCTCCTCTTTTCTTTTCTTTTCTTTTCTTTTTCAGTCTGGTCATGGGGCCGAAACTCTGGGCCTGGAAGCTGTCCCTCTGCTCTTCAGCTCAAGGCTAGTGCTCTACCACTTGAGCCACAGGGCCACTTCTGGCTTTTTCTTTTTTGCTTATGTGGTGCTGAGGAATTGAACCCAGGGCCTCAGGCATGCAAGACAAGCGCTCTACCACTGAGCCACCTTCCCAGCCCTCCTCTCCTCTTTTCTGTCCAGCCCTTTCTCCTACTGTCTGCAGGCCACACAGCAACTCTGCCCAGGCCTCACACAACCTCACTGAAGCCAACACCATGTTCATCATCTGGAGAACTTCATGCTGTGTTCTCCCACAGATGTGACATGAGTCTTCTTTTACTTTCAGGGCTGAAGTTCTTAGTGACCCTCACAGATTAAGCAAGTTTGTAAGTTCTTACTGTAGCAGAATGGGAAAAAAAGTCTTCTTGGTGTGGTAGTTGTTTATTATGTCTAGCCTCTCTGTACTGGCTGAAAGTCTCAACCAATCCAACTTTAGAATTAAGCACTCTAACAATTTTTCCTATTATCTTTAACTGGTTGTACAAATTCATCTTGACAGTTCCTAGGTATAATACGTCTTGATCAATATAAACCTTTTAGTAATTCTTCCCATCTCTTCCAACTCCATCTGTTACCTCAAGTTACATAGTTTCATTGTCATATATGCACATTGACAAGTATGACTACATTTTCCCACTTTCCTTCCACCATTGTCTTTCCTGCTTCCCTTTGACATCACACAGGGAAGCAGGAAAGACAATGGTGGAAGGAATTCTGCAACACAATTCCCAGATTTGTGGTGTTCATTTTGTTACACAGTAAGTTAATTGCTTGAAGGAGTTACACCATTGTAATCTGCATATACCAGCTGTCCTTTAGTTAATTTGTTTATATATAGATATGATCCTATATGTATCTACATATAGTTTTAATTGTAATCTAAGTTTTACAAATGGGAGAAAACAAGCAACCTTTGTTTCTTTCAACCTGAATTATTACATTTAACATAATTTTTTCTAGGTCCCTCTATTTCCTTGCAAATAATGTATGAACTAATCCACTAAATCTCAGGCCTATCTGATTTACCCATAATCTCAGTCTTTACACTTGTGATAGAGACAAGAGGGAGCTGTAATATTAATAAATACTACAGGTAATATATGTAAAAATCAGGTATCCTCACACCTCTGGATACTGTTTCCTTCAGTAAAAGTCAATCACTTCATCAACATAGAACAAAGTTGATTTTTGAGAGAGGAATATTTCTCCTCATTTCCAATGTCTGTTCAGTTACCTGTTTTGGGGCAAACATCAGAAAATTTTAACCTGTATTTGCTAAGGATTTCACAATGAAGTTTTCAGAAACTTAGTACTATAAACAAGTTTGCATTCTGTATTTCATTTTAACTACACTCTGGTCATAAAGGCCACATTAGAGACCAGAATCTTGTCTTTAGGTTTGAACTCTTGAATATTTTCCTCTTTGCTTTAACTGGCGTCTGGATGATTGACCACAAGTTACTTGATCATTCGCTAGGGCCCTGATTGCCCTGATTGCCCTGATTATAGTATCTCTAACTGTCAGAAACCTCTTTCTTTTTTGTCATTGTGGGGCCTGAATTCTTGGCCTGAGAGCTTTTCCTCAGCTCTTCAGCTCAAGGCTAGAGCTCTACCACTTGAGCCACAGTACCACTATTTCTATTTATGTGGTGTTGAGGAATCGACCCCATGGCCTCATGCATGCAAGGCAATCACTGCACCACTGAGCCACCTTCCCAGCCCCAGAAACCCTTTTCTGTGAACATTAACAATAAGGCAATATTAACAAAAGTAAAGGGAGATATTCTCAGCAACTTGTGCATACATAAGAAAGCATATATCTTGGACAGTAATGGAAGACTTTGGCTTCACTTAGAAATTTTGTTTATATTTTAACTCTCTCCATCTGCTGTCTATCTAGAAAAAAATCTCAACATTCCATACCAGTTACAAACAAACTCTGATGAGTAGCTCTATGAAAACTGCCACTTGGGCATTCATAAATCAGATTGTATGTTACGTAAACCTGAATGACTTGGCATTCTGGAAACTGTTCTGGAGAAAGTCTCCTTTGAGCCCTGTCAAGTGACCTCATTAGGTACTGTTCACCAAAAGTTTTCCAAGAAAAGTACAAAGATTTACCTTTGAATGTATTTGAGAGCTAGTTTGACATAATTCATTCCTAAATGACATTTAATTAAGAGATCTCCAGAAATTTCCAAGGCAGACTCTCCATAGAAAATGAATACTCATACCAAGGCATAATGGCTCACACCTGTAATATCAGTCTTATGTTGTAAATATAAGACGATTTTAGTCTGAGGTCAGTCTAGGCAGAAACATGAGATTCTATTTAAAAAACAAACTGGTGCAAAATGCTGGAGGTGTGATTGAGTTGTAGTGTGCTTGCCTAACAAGCATGAGGGCCTGAGTTCAAGACCAGAATGCCAGAAGGAAATAAATGAGAGCTGGCCCAGGATCCATGGACCAAACCTATATTTTCATGAACAGCATTTTCTCAACAGCATTGTGGACATGAGTGGAACCACTATCTTTGTAGTCCCTTGTTTTCTCCTTTTAAGGTTATTTTGTCATGTTAATAACAGAATCATGTTTCTATTTATAGCCTTTACTTATGTATAGACCTTGGTATAGGCTTTGTTTGAGTCAGTGATCACACTGGCATCATTCACAGCCACTGTTGTGCTACAAAGTAAAAAATCTGTTCCATTTATAATTCAGTGCTACTGCTTGGGAATTCCAAAGAAGTAGATGGTCCCAACTAGAATAGACAAAGTGAATTTTGATCAATAAAATCAGCCCGGTTAATTGTTATAAAAAATCTATTGATGAAAATTTAAGCAAGAGCTGGGGCCACTAAAATTACACAGAACACAATTCAAACTGAATGTATAAAATGGTATAATCCTCAACTGTGCCAACCAGTTGTCATGGTTTTGTAGAACAAAAATGAGTACATGAATTTATGCAGTGTATTAGAATTCAATATTCATGAACAGATATGCACAAAACATGTTTGTTGTTCTTTATATTAATTTTAAAACAAAATTAGGACTCTGAGAAAATAAGATAATTATGCTTTCTGTTTTTCTCTGATGGAACTCTGCCTAATTTATTATTATGTTCTCAATGTAGAAATAAAAACCAAGGCCATGTTAAAATGAGAGGCAAAAGGAGCTCTCTCTCCACATCAGATTCTATTTCACCAAATCCCTGACAGTTATAGGTAGATATAATTCAGCTAAGGGTCCTGAGATGGGAAGAATGTCATTGATTATCAGAGCTTAGTGCAATCAGACATATGGTTAAAGAGAGATTGACAAGAAAAGAAGAAATTCTAGTGCAACCAAGGAGGCAGAGTCAGGAATGATGCAGCCACAGGTTGAGAAAAGGCAGCAACCATCAGAGCTAGAAGAGATAGCAAACAAATTCTCTCCTGCTGACATCTTGATTCCAGCCCTGGAAAATGAATTCCAACCTCACACTTTCAGAACTGTGAAGAAAAAAAAACGTATTTTCATATTTTAAGATGGAGAAGAAAAAGAAGAAAGCAGACAACTATGACCAAGATCTAAAGCTTAAATGTGTATGGGTCTGAAATACAGACTCTCTACTATACCAGAGTCTGAGTTTGGACTGTGCACACTCTGGGTACATAATTGTGGTTTGTTTTCTTTTTCTTTTTTCTTTTTGGTCCTGTCGTGAACTCTAGGCCTGAGTACTGTCCCTCAGCTCTTCAGCTCAAGGCTAGCGCTCTACCACTTGAGCCACAGTGCCACTTCCAGCTTTTTTCTTTTTGCTTATGTGGTGCTGAGGAATAGAACCCAGGGCCTCAGGCATGCAAGGCAAGCGCTCCACCACTGAGCTAACTTCCCAGCCCGTGGTTTGTTTTCTTATCACCTTAAGAAAATACAGCAGTTAAGCCAATGAAATTATATCAACTATATTTTTATTATTTATTTTTAGTTATTTTTTATTGTGAAAATACTGTACAGAGGGGTTACAATTACATGGGCAAGATAATGAGTACATTTCTTATCAAGCATTGTAGCCTCCTCCTTTGTTCCCCTTCCCATCCTTTCTCATACTCCCACCATCCTCCCCCCACCCACCAAAGTTATAAAGTTCATTTTTGACATAACGACTTGTGTATCTCATTGTTGCAATGGGTCCACCTGTATCCCTATTTAAATGATTTATATCAACTATTTTATAACCAAGAAATAAAGCAATAAAATATAAGCCCTGGTTTCCTTCCTATTCACAATCAATCTTGGGAGAATTAGACTAACCAAGAGTAGACTTGCTTCTGTGGACCAGGAGCTAGTTTTGTAGTGAGGGAAATGAGAAAAGCTGGGGGGGGTTGGGCTACAATATTGATCTTTCTTGTTGATAACTAGTATATTTCAATGACACTGCCTATAAGAGCAAGTCAATTAGCTGATAATTAACATCTACAACTCAGCTATCAGAAACTGTTCTTCCTAAAAGAATCTTCAATTACATTCATCCTTAGACAGAGATGGAAAGAACAGAGGATCGATCATTTACAAGATAATTTTTTATTGAATTGTCAACAACACTAGAGGACGTGTTCTTAAAAAATTTAGGATAAAGCCAGGTGTTGGTGGATGACACCTATAATCCTAGCTACTAAGTTGGCTGAGATCTGAGGATCTTGGTTCAAAACCAGCCCAGGCAGGAAAGTCCATGAGACTCTTATCTCCAATTAACCACCAGAAAACTAGAAGTGGTGCTATGGCTCAATTAGTAGAGTGCTTGCCTTAAGCTGAAGAGCTGAGGGACGGTGCTCAGGCCCAGAGTTCAAGGCCCATGACCGACAAAAAAATTAGGATGAAATAAATAGCTTAATCAAAAATTGAGGATAAAGTAATCCACTACTAGGCTATGAGTAATGGAGATGATAAATGATACATATAACTCTTTATATAACTCTAGAAATATAAGGTGAAAATAAATGGTATGCAAGGAGTAAATTTAACTATCTTGAAATAATGGAGATTTATTAAGAATGATGAATAAAAATATTTTTTAACTAAATTGTACTGTGAATCAAGGATTACAACATTACATTATTGGGTGAACATAAGCAATAAATCGAATACTACAGATGTCTATCCTTTTACTGTTAGTTTTTTAATCGTTTGAGAATATTAGGAACACAAAAAACACTTATTTGAGAAAAATTGTAATGCAGTGTAATATTATTAGCTATGGTCCTTATATTGTACATAAGATCTGTGCAATTGTTGATTGTACATATCAACTTCTTTGAATCTATTGACCAAATTCTCCTAACAGATAATCTGGATACAGAATTGTCAATTTTAAATTTTGATGTTTCATTTAATTAACAGATTTTGTATAATGGTGCATCATAGAAAGTAACATGAAACGTTCAAAAGACTCCAATTCCATGCACAAGAAACAGGCAATATTTAAACTAGAATTTTTCATATGGAGAAGTTTAATCTTGAAACTAATAAATGGATTTCAAGAAACTATCATGGTAGATGCTATTGGCTCACACTTGTTATCCTAGCTATGCAAAAGGCTGAAATTTGAGGACCATGGTTTGAAGTCAACCCAAGGAAGAGAGTCCATGAGTCTCTTATTTAGAATTACCAACCACAAAGCTGGATATTGAACTGGGGTTCAGTGGTAGAGCACCAGCTTTGAGCACAAAGTTCAAAGTGGGTGCTCAGGCCCTGAATTCAAGTCCAAGTACTTGCAAAAGAAAAAAGAAAAGATAATATCATTAGTTCCTTTTAACAATCCATTAGGTGTAGCTTTAAGATTGCTGAACCTGAGGATAAGCCTGGATTTGGCATGCCCAGAGAGGTTGGGAAATGAGACCTTACGTTCCATCACTAAATTTAGCTCTACCCATTTTTTTTTTACCTCATATAAAAATACTGAGTAAATTGAGAAGTAATCCCTTCACAAACATTCACCCTACAAAAGGTTCTCAACTGCCAGTGTCTCCTTCAACATAATTTTCTTATAAATCCTTAATTTCTGTGTGCTCTGCTACTTTTATTTTTGTCGGTTGTGGGGCTTGAACTCTGGGCTTGGGCGCTGTCTTTGTGCTCTTCAGCTCAAGGTGAGTACTCTACCGCTTGAGCCGCAGCGCCACTTCCGGCTTTCTAGTGGTTTATTGGAGATAAGAGTCTCATGGACTTTCCTGCCAAGGCAGGCTTTAAATGGCTATCCTCAGATCTCAGGCTCCTGAGTAGCTAGGATTACAGGCATGAGCCACCAGTGCCCGGCATGTTCTGCTACTTATAGACAGACATTAAGCAAATGCTGTGCTGGAAGGGCTGTAGTGAAGAAAAGGGCTGGCTGCAACCATGGTGGCAGGTTTGAGGACGGGCTGCAGGTGCCTGGGGAGCAATGCGTACTTGCTGCACAGTAGTAGATAGCTGAGTCCCCAGGCTGGGTATCTTTGATGTGCAGGGAGAAGTGTTTGTCATTCTTCTTCAATATGACTAGGAGTTTTCCATTTTCATTTCTGTCCCGATTTGAACGGATGTCTATAATAAGCTGGGGACCCTGTCCTGGTTCTTGCTTGTACCAAGGGAAGTAGACTGAGGCACTGTCGGTGTAAGTACAATTGATGACACAGCTGTCTCCCTCCTGCACACTCAGGACAGAAGGACTCTGCTCCACCTTCTCTCCTTGGCTCAGCACTATAGAGAGAGAAAGACAGAAAGGAGACAGTTAGGTCAGTACTCTTCAGAATGGTCTTTTCCTATAGTAACTATAGACAGTTTGGATAAACTGATCTTCTCCTGGATATCTAAAGAAATCCACTAATATATGGTTTCGCTTAATCCTCAACTCACAGTGCAGCTGCAGCCACAGGAGCAGGAATAAATCATGAATCAATCTCTTCATTTTTCTTCCCAAGTAGGATCAGTTGAAGACTTAAGATCTCCTATCTGGATGTCACTTCTGTTACCAAGTTGTCTCCCTTTCTCTCTTTCAGTTGTAGTGTTTCCTGAGATGCCTACATAGCCAATAAGAAAAAGATTGGCTTTTGCCTTTGGCCTATTCATTTAGAATCCACTAAAATGAACACACTGTATATCTGCTGAGTTTCACTGCCACCTTGTGGTCACACCCCTAACTACTGAACTCTGGTTAAATGTTTGGGTACCTAAGCCAAGCCAACAACACAAAACAGCAATAGGTTAAGTAAAGTTAAATAAAGTGTCTTGATAAAGGAGTAAATGTACAGTAAGTATGTAGAGATCAACATTGATATTTTGTCGCATTTGAATCACTTTTTGGTAGCATTAAGATTTGAACTCAAGGCCTCATACTTCCACTGAAATGTGTGTGTGTGTGTGTGTGTGTGTGTGTGTGTGT
>NW_012267300.1:7360025-7361055 GCF_000151885.1 Dipodomys ordii
TTAGAATGGCCATTATTAGGAAAACTAACAGTAACAAATGATGTCAGGGATGTGGGCAAAAGGGAACCCTATTACACTATTGGTGGGAATATAAACTTGTTAGACTACTCTGAAAAGCAGTATGAAACTTCCTTAAAAGACTAAACATAGAGCTTTTCTATGACCCAGCATCTCAACTCCTGTGCATTTATCCAATGGCCAACAAACCAAGCCAAATTAAAGCCATCATCACAGTCATGTTCATTGCAGCATTGTTTACCATAGCCAAAATATGGAATCAACCTACCTCAGTAGGTGAATGGATCAAGACAATGTGATACACACACACACACACACACACACACACACACACACACACACACACACACACAATGGAATTCTATTCATCCATCAAAAAAATGATATTGTACCATTTGTAAGGGAAAGGAAAGGCTTGGAAAAAAATCATAGCAAGCAAAATAAGCCATAGCCAAATAAACGTAGGCTGCATGTTTGCTCTCATTTGTGGCATCTAGAACGTGCCTATAAATCTACAAGTACATACACAGAATGACTAAAATAAATAAATAAGTAAATAAATAAATATGCACACATTCTGCGACATGATAAATTGTATAGGACCATAGTCATTAACATACAAAGGCCAAAGGAGGATATGCATAAGAGTGGTGGAGGAAGGTTCAGTACCTATGAACAGATGATCAGATGAAATAATATTGTATGAAATAAAATAAAAAAAGGGAACAAGAGACATTTTAATTGCCATTGTTGCTGTTTTTGCTTTATTTTACTTTTATCTTGTTAGTTTGTATTTGGGAGGGTAAAAGAAGGCACATAAAAGTGGAACAACATTGATATTCACTAGACACTATGTGGAAAATGAACTGGATATCTTGTGGGTGGAGATGGGAGGGAAAGGCTGGGAGAGAGCAATGGAAGGAGAGAAAGGGTTAGAAAATAATTGTACTCAGGGCTGGGAAGATGGCTCAGTGGTAGAGTGCTTGCCTTGCATGCATGAGGCCCTGGGTTC
>NW_012267300.1:7362820-7371992 GCF_000151885.1 Dipodomys ordii
GTCTGCTTGTGGTCCTGTGGCTTGGTTGGTTTCTTCAGTCAGTTTGTTCGAACAGGCAGAAAAATGCTCTGCTTTACCCAGGATTTTGAGATCCTCCTCCCAGGTTAGTTTAATGGGAGGGTGATCTGCTTTGAGAATCACAAAAGAGGGGGATGCAGTGATGAGGCTAGGTTCTGTGTAGAGTTGAGGCCTTTCAGCAAACAGTAGCTTTTCCCTGGGGCTATTTAGTGAAAAACTCACAGAGCCCAGCCTAGAGCCATTCTCAGGGTTTCTGTTTACTGAATTTCAATTGATTGTTGAGGCTGCTAGAGGGAGTGGCAGCCTCTGGCTCTGATTACCCAGTGGAGAAAGACACTCCTAGGGCTGGCACCTGAGCTGGGTGACTATTCCCTGGGTGGAGCTGAGTCTGACAGGTCTTGTGACCTGCTAAATGACTCGTTTTATTCCAAGGCCTTAGTTGGAGCTAGCAGCTCCGCTGAGCTTTGTCGGTATCCAAGATGGAGATCTCCAGTACTGGGCGGAGGTGGGGAGGTAGGGGTGGCCTTCCCTCCTCTGCTCCCTGAGAAGGAGTGAGGACGTCCGGCTTCTACCCACCCCTAGTCTTGATTCCTGGATCGTCTCTGGTCTGCGAACTGCAGGATGAAGATGTCTGCTCCTTGTTGGTTCTTGCTGGTGTTGAGTAGAATCCGCTCGCCTGCTGCGTCTGGCTCCTTCGTCCCGGACTCTCTGTGGCTCAGGTATGGTGCCCTGCGGTCACCATCGCCACCCTTGCTGCCGCGGCAGCAGCTGCTGGCAAGCGCTCAGATGTGTCTCCAATGAGTACATTTCTTATCAAGCATTGTAGCCTACTCCTTTGTTTCCCCTTCCCATCTTTTCTCATCCTCCCACCGCCCCCCCCACCAAAGGTATAAAGTTGGTTTTCGACATAACGACTTATATATCTCATTGTTGCAATGGGTCCACCTGTATCCCTATTTAAATGATTTATATCAACTATTTTATAACCAAGAAATAAAGCAATAAAATATAAGCCCTGGTTTCTTTCCTACTCACAATCAATCTTGGGAGAATTAGACTGACCAAGAGTAGACTTGCTTCTGTGGACCAGGAGCTAGTTTTGTAGTGAGGGAAATGAGAAAAGCTGGGGGGGGGTTAGGCTACAATATTGATCTTTCTTGTTGATAACTAGTATATTTCAATGACACTGCCTATAAGAGCAAGTCAATTAGCTGATAACTAACATCTACAACTCAGCAAGCAGAAACTGTTGTCCCTAAAAGAATCTTCAATTACATTCATCCTTAGACAGAGATGGAAAGAACAGAGGAACAATCATTTACAAGATAATTTTTTATTGAATTGTCAACAACACTAGAGTACCTGTTCTTAAAAATTTAGGATAAAGCCATGTGTTGGTGGGTGACACCTATAATTCTAGCTACTAAGTTGGCTGAGATCTGAGGATCATGGTTCAAAACCAGCCCAGGCAGGAAAGTCCATGAGACTCTTATCTCCAATTAACCACCAGAAAACTGGAAGTGGTGCTATAGCTCAATTAGTAGAATGCTTGCCTTAAGCTGAAGAGCTGAGGGATGGTGCTCAGGCCCAGAGTTCAACCCCATGACTGACAAAAAAATTAGGATAAAATAAATAGCTTAGTCAAAAATTGAGGATAAAGTAATCCACTACTAGGCAACATTTTATATAACTCTAGAAATATAAGGTGACAATAAATGGTATGCAAGGAGTAAATTTAACTATCTTGAAATAATGGAGATTTATTGAGAATGATGAATAAAAATATTTTTTTAACTAAATTGTACTGTGAATCAAGGATTACAACATTACATTATTGGGTGAACATAAACAATAAATCGAATACTACAGATGTCTATCCTTTTACTAAGTTAGTTTTTTGATCGTTTGAAAATATTAGGAACACAAAAAACACTTATTTGAGAAAAATTGTAATACAGTGTAATATTATTAGCTATGGTCCTGATATTGTACATAAGATCTGTGCAATTGTTGATTGTACATATCAACTTCTTTGAATCTATTGACCAAATTCTCCTAACAGATAATCTGGATACAGAACTGTCAATTTTAAATTTTGATGTTTCATTTAATTAACAGATTTTGTATAATGGTGCATCAGAGAAAGTAACATGAAATGTTCAAAAGACTCCAATTCCATGCACAAGAGACAGGCAATATTTAAACTAGAATTTTTCATATGGAGAAGTTTAATCGTGAAACTAATAAATGGATTTCAAGAAACTATCATGCTAGGTGCTATTGGCTCACACTTGTTATCCTAGCTATGCAAAAGGGTGAAATCTGAGGACCATGGTTTGAAGTCAACCCAAGGAAGAGAGTCCATGAGTCTCTTATTTCAAATTTCCTACCACAAAGCTGGTTATTGAACTGGGGTTCAGTGGTAGAGCACCAGCTTTGAGCACAAAGTTCAAAGTGGGTGCTCAGGCCCTGAATTCAAGTCCAAGTACTTGCAAAAGAAAAAAGAAAATATCATTAGTTCCTTTTAACAATCCATTAAGTGTAGCTTTAAGATTGCTGAACCTGAGGATAAGCCTGGATTTGGCATGCCCAGAGAGGTTGGGAAATGAAACCTTATGTTCCCTCACTAAACTTAGCTCTACCCATTTTTTTACCTCATATAAAAATACTGAGTAAATAGAGAAATAATATCTTCACTAGCATTCACCCTACAAAAGGTTCTCAACTGCCAGTGTCTCCTTCAAGCTAATCTTCTTATAAATCCTTAATTTCTATGTGTTCTGCTACTTTTTTTTTTGTCGGTTGTGGGGCTTGAACTCTGGGCTTGGGCGCTGTCCTTGTGCTCTTCAGCTCAAGGTGAGTGCTCTACCGCTTGAGCCACAGCGCCACTTCCGGCTTTCTAGTGGTTTATTGGGGATAAAAGTCTCAGGGACTTTCCTGCCTGGGCAGGCTTTAAACGGCTATACTCAGATCTCAGGCTCCTGAGTAGCTAGGATTACAGGCATGAGCTACCAGTGCCCGGTGTGTTCTGCTACTTATAAAGACAGACATTAAGCAAATGCTGTGCTGGAAGGGCTGTGGTGAAGAAAAGGGCTGGCAGCAACCATGGTGGCAGGTTTGAGGACGGGCTGCAGGTGCCTGGGGAGCAATGTGTACTTGCTGCACAGTAGTAGACAGCTGAGTCCCCAGGCTGGGTATCTTTGATGTGCAGGGAAAGGTGTTTGTCATTCTTCTTCAATAAGACCAGGAGTTTTCCATTTTCAATTCTGTCCCGATTTGAACGGATATCTATAATAAGCTGGGGACCCTGTCCTGGCTCTTGCTTGTACCAAGGGAAGTAGACTGAGGCACTGTCGGTGTAAGTACAGTTGATGACACTGGTGTCTCCTTCCTGCATATTCAGGACAGAAGGACTCTGCTCCACCTTCTCTCCTTGGCTCAGCACTATAGGGAGAGAAAGACAGAAAGGAGACAGTTAGGTCAGTACTCTACAGAATGGTCTTTTCCTACAGTAATTATAGCCAGTTTGGATAAACTGATCTTCTCCTGGATATTTAAAGAATTCCACTAATATATGGTTTCCCTTAATCCTCAACTCACAGTGCAGCTGCAGCCACAGGAGCAGGAATAAATCATGAATCAATCTCTTCATTTTTCTTCCCAAGTAGGATCAGTTGAAGACTTAAGTTCTCCTATCTGGATGTCACTTCTGTTACCAAGTTGTCTCCCTTTCTCTCTTTCAGTTGTAGTGTTTCCTGATACGTCTACATAGCCAATAAGAAAAAGATTTGCTTTTGCCTTTGGCCTATTCATTTAGCATCCAGTAAAAAGAACATATTGTATATCTGCTGAGTTTCACTGCCACCTTGTGGTCACACCCCTAACTACTGAACTCTGGTTAAATGTATGGGTACCTAAGCCAAGCCAACAACACAAAACAACAATAGGTTAAATAAAGTTAAACAGTAAGTATGTAGAGATCAACAGTGATATTTTGTCACAGTTGAGTCACTTTTTGGTAGCATTAAGATTTGAAATCAAGGTTTCATACTTCCAGTGAAATGTGTGTGTGTGTGTGTGTGTGTGTGTGTATGTGTGTGTGTTTACATCAAACATTATAAAGGTCCTTTAATCTTACAAATTTATAGGCTTTTCTCTTTTTCCATTAAAAACCATTCCCATCTATGCTATCTCATTGTGTTTGTGAGAATAATTATAGGGAAACCTCAATATTGTCTGTGTCTGCAAAAAGAAATCGATCCTAGAGAACTGACCATAATCAATAATATCGGAAAAACCAAGATGACCTCATTTCAAGAAGTGATGTTATGCTTAGAGTCCCATGACTTGTGGGAAATGAATCTAATCCCTTATTCATGATTCACAGACTTAAATATTTTAGAATAGCTGTGATGATAAGCCTTAAACTCAACTCAGTTTAGAATTCACATTCCCATGTGCACACACATACCTATATGAAATATATAGAAAAGTAAATGTATGAGATGTATATTGTGAGGGTATAGCATTTCCTTTTCAAAGGCTTTTGTTCTCCTTCTCATGTCCTATAATGGAATTCTCAATCACTGGGCAATGTTTTATCTGCTTTGAGACATATACTTTAGGACAATGCCATCCTGTTGAGTCATGGCATCCAGGTAAGGATGTTTTTTAACACTTTGATGGACTATGAGTTTCAGGAAGCCAATACATACCTTCATCTCAGTTTCCTTCACCATTTGACTGACAGTGTTTGAGGTTTATTATGTCGCTTTCCTGCCTTCAAAGCACAGTCATTGGGATAATGAATATCATTATTACTATTAGAAAAGTCCTTATAAATTATAGGGTGGAGAGGACAACACTGTCCCCTTTGGCTCACTCTCCAGTAGCCAGCAGAATATTCTTAGCTCACCCAAGTCTCCTTTTCTGACCACTGTGTCACACATTTACACAATCTGGAACTCCATTGTGGAAGCTCAATGTACCAAGACTGTTCCACATTCAAGCAGCAGAGCTCAGTTTTGGGCATTTCATTATAACAGTTTCTCCTCATTCAGCAAAAGGACCAAAAAGAATGAGTCAGGGAGAAAATTCTCAGGGGGAAGTGAGGAAAAGGAATTTATTTCTATGGACCCCTAATTAATTGTTATTACATACCAGTATCTTGTACATTCTTTCTACCTTTGTAGACTGAACACTGAGCAAGATCTGATAATTTATAACCATTTTTTATACTGTCTAACAGAGAATAATGCAGTTTGAGCGTTGTGTGAAATGTGGAGTAGTATAAAGGCTGGGTGAAATTGTACTACATCATGGACATCCAACACCATTTCATGCTCATCTATGAGTCAGTGTGTGTGAATTCTCTCTAATCAATTTTTAATGCTTCTGAAATAAATAATCAGGGTGTGATTTTTCCTGGTTTCATCTTTCTCTAATGTAAATAATGGGTGGTGTAGATCTCTAAACAGTAAAAAAACAAAATAAAATAGAACTCTGCACAGAAGTAGTGGGACAAAGTATGAACTGAATCAGCAGTGATACTCACTAGACACTATGTTGGAAATGTACTATACAACTTGGGAAGGGAGAAGAGTTGGGAGGGAAAAAACTTGAAGAAAATGAAGATAATGTACTCATTATCTAACTTATGTAATGTAACCCCTCTGTACATCACCTTTACAATAAAAATTACAAAAATAAAGCATTACTAAGTAATAAAGGTCATCACAACTAGTAATATATGGGTGGACTCCACAGTCTGAGCATGGGTCAGTAGAATGCTCTATTGTGATGATGTATTTATTTTATTGGTGTATCCACAATACAGAAGACCCTTGACATCAGCAGGTCTGTGGTTTCAAGCAGACTGTCATTGTGGAAAAGCATAAAATTTCAGAATGCACAGTATTCAGCATTGTATTATAGATGCTTGGTTCATCATTCTCATAATGCTGCCATGACCTTTGCCTTGTTTTATGGTACTATTTGAATACAGGGAGCAGATTTACACAAAATTAAGGGCAGGAAACACTCAGCAGATCTCACAATGATTTAAATATATGTAATGTTATGTCCTTTGGGGCTAAGAAATTTTTGAAACTCTTTAATGAAATGTAAAGGAAAAGATCACTACCAGACTTATTCTATGAAATCAGCATAATGCTCAAAACCACATAGGTACCCATCAAAGAAAGAAAACTATAGACCCACCTCTTTGTTCAATGTTGATGAAAAACTCCTCAACAAAATTCTGGCCAACCAAATTCAACAGCTAACAAAAGACAATATATTACAATCCAACAGGATTCATTCCAGGTTTGCAAGGTTGGTTCAATATACACAAGTCAATTAATGTAATTCAACACATTAACGGAAGCTAGGACAAGAACTACATAATCTTGTATGACAGCAATGAGAAGAGCAATGCTGAAATCAAGAAGTCAATTCCATTTGTAATAGCCTCAAAAAATTAAATACTTGGGAATTAACTTAATCAAGGATATGAAGGACCTCTATTGTGAAAACTTTAAACCTCTGAAAAAAGAAATTGAAGCAGACTTAAGGAAATGGAAAAAAACATTCCATGCTCCTGTTTGGGAAGAATTAACATATTAAAATGGTAGTGCTGCCCAGAGAAATATACAAATTCAATGCAATACCCATAAAAATCCCAACAACATTCTTCAAAGAAATAGAGAAATCAATGCAAAAATTCATGTGGAATAATCAAAGACCCAGAATAGCAAAAACAATCCTTAGCAGGAAGAACAGCACTGTAAGAATAACAATACTGAACTTCAAGCTTTATTGCAAAGCCATAATAATAAAGACAGCTTGATACTGGCACAAGAATAGGTCTGAGGACCAATGAAACAGAAGATCCATAAATGAGCCCACAAACAAAACAAAAGGTTGGAAGAAAGACAGACTCTTCAATAAAGGGTTTTGGAAAAATTGTCTGTCTAAGTATAGAAAACTGAAGATAGTTACCCATATATCACCTTGCACCAGAATCAACTCTAAATAGATTGAAGACCTCAATGTCAGGCCAGATACTGTGAAAATATTACAGGAAGGGGAATCTGTAATTTAGACAAGGGCCTCATATCTAAAATATACTTAAGAAAGAGCTCAAAAAATTAAAGCTCCCAAAAACAAATCATCAAAGAAACAAAAAAATCAGTTATTAAATGGGTACAGACTTAAAAAGACATCTCTGAGGAAGAAATAAGAAGGGCCAATCAACACATGTAGAGATCTTCAACATCTCTGGCCATAAAAGAAGTGCAAATCAAAACAATATTGAGATTCCATCTCATTCCAATTAGAATGGCCATTATTAGGAAAACTAACAGTAACAAATGATGTCAGGGATGTGGGCAAAAGGGAACCCTATTACACTATTGGTGGGAATATAAACTTGTTAGACTACTCTGAAAAGCAGTATGAAACTTCCTTAAAAGACTAAACATAGAGCTTTCCTATGACCCAGCAACTCAACTCCTGTGCATTTATCCAATGGCCAACAAACCAGGCCAAATTAAAGCCACCATCACAGTCATGTTCATTGCAGCATTGTTTACCATAGCCAAAATATGGAATCAACCTACCTCAGTGGATGAATGGATCAAGACAATGTGACACACACACACACACACACACACACACACACACTCACTCACACACACACACACAATGGAATTCTATTCATCCATCAAAAAAATGATATTGTACCATTTGGAAGGGAAAGGAAAGGCTTGGAAAAAAATCATAGCATGCATAGTAAGCCATAACCAAATAAACGTAGGCTGCGTGTTTTCTCTCATTTGTGGCATCTAGAATGTGCCTATAAATCTATAAGTACATACACAGAATGACTAAAATAAATAAATAAGTAAATAAATAAATATGTACACATTCTGGGACATGATAAATTGTATAGGACCATAGTCATTAACATACAAAGGCCAAAGGAGGATATGCATAAGAGTGGTGGGAAAAGACTCAGTAGCTATGAACAGATAATCATATGAAATAATATTGTATGAAATAAAATCAAAGAAAAGGGAAAAGGAGACATGTTAATTGCCATTGTTGCTGTTTTTGCTTTATTTTACTTTTATCTTGTTTGTATTTGGTAGGGTAAAAGAAGACACATAAAAGGGGAACAATGATGACAAATACAACATTGATACTCACTAGACACTATGTTGAAAATGAACTGGATATCTTGTGGGTAGAGATGGGAGGGAAAGGCTGGGAGAGAGCAAAGGAAGGAGAGAAAGTGTTAGAAAATAATTGTACTCATACTCATTACCTGATTCATGTTGCTGTAACCGTTCTGTATATTAACTCTACAATAATAATTTTTAAAAGCCAGAGGTGGAGCTGTTCAAATGGTATGGCATCAACCTAGAGCAAAAACATTTTTAAGGGATAACAGTCAAGCGAATAAATAAATAAATAAATAAACAAGGAAATTAATTAATTAAATAAATAAAAGTAGTTCACAGCATTATTTTAATTCCTATAACATTTTCATTTACTTCTCAAGATTTGATCAACTGACAATGGTGTCATCGTTTGCATATAATTCAGAACTCTGATGCAAGTATCTTCTCACTATGCCTTCAGTTGCAAGGAAAATTAAAATTGAATTCTTCTCTTTGTTAATAATTTGTTCATTTGAACTTCATATAAAAATAGTGTTCTTTCCTATCAAATTGCTATTTTATTATCAATTACTGCCTGCTACTAGGCAATCTGCTGTGCTATATCATATCTATTTTCAGGATTAAAACTTGAAGATTTTCTTCTATGGATTCTATTAATTATTCCAAATTATTTAGTGTAATGTCCACATATGTGTTTTATGTCCCTCCTTTCCTGTGCACTTGGACTGGTCCACACGACTGCTCAATTCATTGAGTTCACTTTGTGCCCTTGAACCTGAGCTTGCCCTTGTTCCTGTCTTCAAACCTGTGAATCTTCTCTGCTGATTTGCTTGTTCCATCTTCCAACACTGAATTGGAACAATAACAAATGTTGGTGAAATGTGGGGGAAAAAGGAACCCTATTGCACTGCTGGTGGGAATGAAATCTACTACAACCACTCTGCACAGCAGTCTGGAGGTTCCTCAAAAAA
>NW_012267300.1:7372042-7374744 GCF_000151885.1 Dipodomys ordii
TGTGTGTGTGTGTGTGTGTGTGTGTGTGTGTGTATGTGTGTGTGTATGTGGGTTTACATCAAACATTATAAAGGTCCTTTAATCTTACAAATTTATAGGTTTTTCTCTTTTTCCATCAAAAACCATTCACATCTATGCTATCTCATTGTGTTTGTGAGAATAATTTTAGGGAACCTAATATTGTCTGTGTCTGCAAAAAGAAATTGATCCTAAAGAACTGACCATAATCAATAATATCAGAAAAACTAAGATGACCTCATTTCAGGAAGCGATGTTATGCTTAGAGTCACATGAGTTGTGGGAAATGAATGTGATCCCTTATTCATGATTCACAGACTTAAATATTTTAGAATAGCTGTGATGATCAGCCTTAAACTCAACTCAGTTTAGAATTCACATTCCCGTGTGCACACACACACCACACACATTCCTATATGAAATATATAGAAAAGTACATGCATGAGATGATTATTGTGAGTGTATAACATTTCCCTTTCAAAGACTTTTGTTCTCCTTCTCATGTCCTATAATGGAATTCTCAGATCAATCACTGGGGAATGTTTTCTCTGCTTTGAGACAGATATATTAGGACAGTATCATACTGTTGAGTCATGGCATCCAGGTAAGGATATTTTTAAAACTTTGATGGACTAAGTTTCAGGAAGCCAATACATACCGTCATCTCAGTTTCCTTCACCATTTGACTGACAATGTTTGAGGTTTATTATGTCGCTTTCCTGCCTTCAAAGCACAGTCATTGGGATAATGAATAGCATTATTACTTTTAGAAAAGTCCTTATAAATTATAGGGTGGAGAGGACAACACTGTACCCTTTGGCTCACTCTCCAGTAGCCAGTAGAATATCCAAGTCTCCTTTCCTGACCACTGTGTCACACATTTACACAAACTGGAACTCCATGGTGGAAGCTCAATGGACCAAGACTATTCCACATTCAAGCAGCAGAGCGCAGTTTTGGGCATTTCATTATAACAGTTTCTCCTCACTCAGCAAATGGCTCAGAAAGAATGAGGCAAGGAGAAAATTCTCAGGAGGAAGTGAGGAAATGGAATTTCTTTCTATGGACCCCTAATTACTAGTTATTTCATACCAGTATCTTGCACTTTCTTTCTACCTTTGTAAACTGAACACTGAGCAAGATCTGACCATTTATAACCATCTTTTATACTGTTTAACAGAGAATAATGCTTTTTGAGCACTGTGTGAAATGTGGAATAGTATAAGGGATGGGTGAAATTGTACTACATCATGGATATCCAACACCATTTCATGTTCATCAATGAGCCAGTATGTGTGAATTCTCTCTAATCATTTTTAATGCTTCTTCAGAAGCAGAAATAAATAATCAGGGTGTGATTTTTCCTGGTTTCATCTTTCTCTAATATAAATAATGGGTGGTGTAGATCTCTAAACAGTAAAAAAAAACAAAATAAAATAGAATTCTACACAGAAGTAGTGGGACAAAGTATGAACTGAATCAGCAGTGATACTCACTAGACCCTATGTTGGACTATATGTACTATATGTACTATATGGACACTATGTACTATACAACTTGGGAAGGGAGAGGAGTTGGGATGTAAAAAACTGGAAGAAAATGAAGATAATGTACTCATTATTTAACTTGTGTAACTGTAACCCCTCTGTACATCACCTTTACAATAAAAATTAAAAAAATAAAATGTAACTAAGTAATAAAGGTTATCACAACTAGTAATATATGGGTGGATTCCACAGTCTGAGCATGGGTCAGTAGAATGCTCTATTGGGATGATGTATTTATTTTATTGGTGTATCCACATTACAGCAGACCCTTGACATCTGCAGGTCTGTGGTATCAAGCAGACTGTCATTGTGGAAAAGCATAAAATTTCAGAATGCACAGTATTCAGCATTGTATTATAGATGCTTGGTTCATCATTCTCATAATGCTTCCATGACCTTTGCCTTGTTTTATGGTACTATTCGAATACAGGGAGCAAATTTACACAAAATTAAGGGTAGGAAACACTCAGCAGATCTCACAATGATTTAAATATATGTAATGTTATATCCTTTGGGGCTAAGAACTTTTTGAAACTCTTTAATGAAATGTAAAGACTTATTCTATGAAGTCAGCATAGTGCTCAAAACCACATAGGGACCCATCAAAGAAAGAAAACTATAGACCCACCTCTTTGATAAATGTTGATGAAAAACTCCTCAACAAAATTCTGGCCAACCAAATTCAACAGCTAACAAAAAATTTCAATCCAACAGGATTCATTCCAGGTTTGCAAGGTTGGTTCAATATACACAAGTCAAGTAATGTAATTCAACACATTAACAGAAGCTAGGACAAGAACTGCATAATTTTGTATGCCAACAATGAGAAGAGCAATGCTGAAATCAAGAAGTCAATTCCATTTGTAATAGCCTCAAAAAATTAAATACTTGGGAATTAATTTAATCAAAGATATGAAGGACCTCTATTGTGAAAACTTTAAACCTCTGAAAAAATAAATTGAAGCAGACTTAAGGAAATATAAAAAAAAATTCCATGCTCCTGGTTGGGAAGAATTAACATATTAAAATGGTAATGCTGCCCAAATATACAAATTCAATGCAATACCCATAAAAATCCCAACAACATTCTTCAAAGAAATAGAGAAATCAATGCAAAAATTCATGTGGAATAATCAA
>NW_012267300.1:7376133-7377958 GCF_000151885.1 Dipodomys ordii
GATCTTCCCTACCATCCACCATACCACTCCTGGGCATCTACCCAGAACATCACAAACCAGGATATTGTAAAGACACTTGTACACTCATGTTCATTGCAACACTATTCACAATTGCCATGTCATGGAAACTGTTGACGTGCCTTAAATAGACAAATGGATAAAAAGTGTAGTATCTGTACACAATTGAATTTTACACAGCAATTAGAAAGAATAATGTTATGTCATTTTCAGGGAAATGGATAGACCTACAATAAATCATGTTAAATGAGGTAAGCCTACCTCAGAGACAGAAAGATTGCATGCTTTCTCTCATATGTGGAAGCTAGAACTAATATATGCTGGAAATGATGAATTATACAAAACTGTAGACATTCTCACACAGTGGGAGAAAAGGAGGGTACTCAGTTGGAGATCAAAAAGATGCAATGCTTATGTACATCTGATCATATAAAATAATATTTATAGAAATTAACTCCAGGACATAGAAATGAGGTTTTTTACCTTTATTACTATTTTTTGTTTTATTTTCTGTTTGTCTTGTTTGTTTGTTTATCTGTTTTGGGAGGATAAGGAAGGGCAAAAAGTGGAGGGACAAAGAGTGAACAAATGCAGCACCACTGCATACTAGATACTATGTTGAAAATGAACTATATAACTTATGGGTAGGGATGGGAAGGAAAAACTGGGAAACAGTGAGGGACAGAGTGACATTGTCTCAAAAGAAATGTACTCATTAACTGACTTACATAACTGTAATCCCTCTATATATCACATTTATAATAACAATAAAAAATCTGAAAAAATCATAATAGGGTGTTGATGGTGCTTGAAAAAAAGAAAAGGACAAAATGGATATTATATATGTGTGTGTGCATATATATAAATATATATATATATATATATATATATATAAAATCACATTATAGAAAGTTACCAAAAAGTATCATTTATATTCTGGAATGTTCTACAAGCCTGACTCAGTGTCCAGCTCTGGTTTCACAAATCCAGTCCTCCTAGATAGAACAATAACTTCTTAGGGAAGATACTTTCACTTTGCCTTCCTCAGTATCTTCTTGTGCAAAGTGGTGAAATATTGTCAGTGCATAAGTCATGTATGTAATCACCTGAAGTCTTAACACTTAATGATAACATATCTGTATGTATGTATGTATATATATATATATATATATATGTATATAAACACACAAGTGTGTGTATCAGTGTATATACATTGTATATATGAATAAAAACATCTGTTATGGGTCAATGTCTGAAAAAATCTGAATAAAAAGTGTGGATGATGTGGTATAATGTTTTCATTTCTGGTTAATATTAAAAATATACCGATAATGAGCAGAAATACTAGATCAAAGATACTATATGTGATGTATCTGTATTGTATATTACATATATATTGATGGATGCTGTAGCTCATACCTATAATCCTAGCTACTCAGGAGACTGAGATCTGAGGATAGTGATTCAAAACCAGGCTGGGGAAGGAGAATCTGTGAGATAATTATCTCCAAATAATCACTAGAAAACTGGAAGTGGTGCTGTGGCTCAAAGTGGTAGAGTGCTACCCAAGAGTGGAAAAGCTGAGAGACAAAACCCAGGCTCCAAGTTCATGTCACATGACTGGCAAAAATAACTTTTCTCCCCGACCCTCATATTCAGTGCTGGTACTAGGGCTTGAACTCAGGGCCTGCGTGCAGTCCCTTGAGGTTTTGTTTTTTTTTTAAATTAAGGTTAGCCCTCTAACACTTGAACTAGATCTTCATTTCTGGCTCTTTGGTGGTTAATTGGAGGCGTGTCTCATGAACTT
>NW_012267300.1:7379038-7379556 GCF_000151885.1 Dipodomys ordii
CCCAGTCAGAGCTTCCAATGTGTGAAGAGGAAAGGATTGGTTTTATCTTGACAGAGTCCACCTAGAGAGAAGCTTGTGGGGAAGGCTGTGTGCTGGGGTTTGATGTCTCAGGGAAGGACCTCTGGAAAACTGTGTTGAATAGCGCCTTGAGGAGTTACAGAAATAGCAATCCCATTTCTTTAATATAAGATTGCCAGAGAAGTTGAGAAATAATTCACATGAAAATCCTGAAAAGGGACAGTTTTGCTAACATGCAATGTGCCTTAATATAAACACAGTTGTGTAAAATAACTAGGACACTGACTGCACATAACTAGTTTCAACATTAGTTTGGTTGATTAAGAGAAAATAGGACAAACATAAGTGTTCTGATTTCCTTCTCTCCTATTCTGTCTTTTTTTTTTTCAGTCTGGTCGTGGGGCATGAACTCTGGGCCTGGGCACTGTCCCTCTGCTCTTCAGCTCAAGGCTAGCACTCTACCACTTGAGCCACAGCGCCACTTCCGGCTTTTTTCTTTT
>NW_012267300.1:7386436-7392737 GCF_000151885.1 Dipodomys ordii
ACAAATGCAGCAGTGGTACTCACTAGATACTATGTTGAAAATGAACTATATAACTTATGGGTAGGGATGGGAAGGAAAAACTGGGAAACAGTGAGGGACTGAGTGACATTGTCTCAAAAGAAATGTACTCATTAACTGACTTACATAACTGTAATCCCTCTATATATCACATTTATAATAACAATAAAAATCTGAAAAAATCATAATAGGGTGTTGATGGTGCTTGAAAAAAAAGAAAAGGACAAAATGGATATTATATATGTGTGTGTGCATATATATAAATAAATAAATATATATATATATAATCACATTATAGAAAGTTACCAAAAAGTATCATTTATATTCTGGAATGTTCTACAAGCCTGACTCAGTGTCCAGCTGTGGTTTCACAAATCCAGCTCTCCTAGATAGAACAATAACTTCTTAGGGAAGATACTTTCACTCTGCCTTCCTCAGTGTCTTCTTGTGCAAAGTGGTGAAATATTGTCAGTGTATAAGTCATGTATGAAGGAATAATATTCCTTCAATGGTGGTATAATAAATACCTAAGAGTTGGTAGGAACATAGTAGGTGTCCTTCTATCATAGATAGACAGTCATGGAACTCTTTACCAATATATATTTATTTGTATACCTCCATCTGCCTATCCATGTATCGCTGTTTTGGCCAAACCTGGGGGTCGATCTCAGAGCCTAGGAACAACCTGACCTGACATCTTCATTGGCTAGAGGCTGCCATGCTCAAACTCACCCAAACATGAATTGCGTCTGCTAGGCACTAAGTTCAGGTCCTGGCACTGCCAGGCATGATGGAGAACACATCTAACATTTGGATGTTATGTGATAGGATGTAAACGATGTATTAAATGGTATAGGTGTCATCAGAGTCAATAAAATAAATTCTAAATAAATGAATGACAAAAGAAATAAAATAACCACACCAAACACAATATGGACTGAACATCTGCATAGAAGTATAAACATGTATAGAAGTCTTAACACTTAATGATAGCATATCTGTACATATGTATATATATATATATATAAAAACACACAAGTGTGTGTATCAGTGTATATACATTGTATATATCAATACATCTGTTATGGGTCAATGTCTGAAAAAATCTGAATAAAAAGTGTGGATGATGTGGTATAATGTTTTCATTTCTGGGTAATATTAAAAATAATCCGATAATGAGCTGAAATACTAGATCAAAGATACTATATGTGATGTATATGTATTGTATATTACATATATATTGATGGATGCAGTAGCTCATACCTATAATCCTAGCTACTCAGGAGACTGAGATCTGAGGATAGTGATTCAAAGCCAGGCTGGGGAAGGAGAATCTGTGAGATAATTATCTCCAAATAATCACTGGAAAACTGGAAGTGGTGCTGTGGCTCAAAGTGGTAGAGTGCTACCCAAGAGTGGAAAAGCTGAGAGACAACACCCAGGCTCCAAGTTCATGTCACATGACTGGCAAAAAGAACCCTTCTCTCCCACCCTCATATTCAGTGTTGGTACTAGGGCTTGAACTCAGGGCCTGCGTGCAGTCCCTTGAGGTTTTTTTTTTTTTTTTTAAATTAAGGTTAGCCCTCTAACACTTGAACTAGATCTTCATTTCTGGCTCTTTGGTGGTTAATTGGAGGCGTGTCTCATGAACTTTCTAATCTCGGCAGGCTAAATAGGTGGTGCTCAGATCTCAGCCTCTTGAGTAGAAAGATTATAGGTATGTGCCACTGGGTCATGGATAATCATCTGTTTTTAAAAAGTGTTCCATAACAGTAATTCCTGTGTAATTGATGAAATCTGTCAGGAGACCTGTTTTCCCATTACTTTCAGTCACTGGTTCCATGAGGGATTTTTCTTATAAAATATTTCCCGGATGGTAAATGGAACAAATCAAATGAATGACAGTCCTGAGATCAGAAGAGCTGACAGAGAGTCGAGGTGAATCAGGAACCCACAGCTGGGGAATGCTGCTGTGCACCCTCCCTGAGGCAGAGGCTGGGGCTGCAGCCCAGCTGCACTTTGGGGCCAGGCTGCAGGGTGTCTGGGAGCACTGTGCCTCTGCTGCACACAGGTAGGTGCCCGAGTCTTCCAGCTGGGAGGCAGAGATGTGCAGGCTACTGTAGCGTTCCTTGGAATCCAGTGTTGACTGCAGCCTTCCCTTCTGCTTTGTCCCTGGAGTCATGAAGAACAGGCTGAGGAGGCCGCCACCAGGATTCTGTCGGAACCACTGCACATTGTACACTGTGGTAGAGAAATTGCACCTCAGGGTCGAGCTAGCTCTATTCTGGAGTCTCTGGACTGAAGGGCTCTGCTCCACCTGGAGTCCTCTCAACCCTGCGTGGAAAGAGGACAGCAGGCACAGATGGTGTCATAGGGAAATCACTGAGGCAGTTGCCAAGCCTGAGGACACCCCAGGAAATACCCAGGATGGGGAAGACAGCACAGGAGCTTTGTGGCAGCTGTCCCCATGTCAGCTCTGGAGCTCCCTGACCCTGCTTGTGATGGCCCCAACTCACAGCAAATCTGCACCCACAGAAGTCCCAGAGCAGCTCCCAGCCTCCTCCCCATGGCTCCTGGAATGTTTGCTGGGGTGATTTCCCCAGCTCTGGAGGCAGCCAAGTCGTCAGCCCTCACACGCTTCTTTCCACAGGCAACAGGTTCCACCTGACTCACCAGAGCCAGTTAACTCTGAGCTCTGGTCTTCATCTAACAGGAAACCAGCCTCACTGCCTGAAGATGCACAGCAGCCCCTGCTGTGAGGGCAGTGTAAGGGTCCCAGTCAGAGCTTCCAATGTGTGAAGAGGAAAGGATTGGTTTTATCTTGACAGAGTCCACCTAGAGAGAAGCTTGTGGGGAAGGCTGTGTGCTGAGGGTTGATGTCTCAGGGAAGGACCTCTGGAAAACTGTGTTGAGTAGGGCCTTGAGGAGTTACAGAAATAGCAATCCCATTTCTTCAATACAAGCTTGCCAGAGAAATTGAGAAATAATTCACATGAAAATCCTGAAAAAGGACAATTTTGATAACATGCAATGTGCCTTAATATAAACACAGTTGTGTAAAATTACCAGGACACTGACTGCACATAAATTGTTTCAACATTAGTTTGGTTGATTAAGAAAAAATAGGACAGACATAAGCTGTTCTGCCTGATTTCCTTCTCTCCTCTCCTCTTTTCTGTCCAGCCCTTTCTCCCACTGTCTGCAGGACACACAGCAACTCTGCCCAGGCCTCACATTGCTGGACATGTTGAGTACAGCCCTCTACCTGATACTTTTCTATTTTTATACCTCATTTTCTTCTTTTATTTATGTTGTTCCTTCCAGTCTTAGAGAAGATATGTGGAAGCTTGGGTACTGATGCTATTGGAGAATATCCAGGTCAGTGATCTTTGCATAATATAGTTCTAGAACATAAAAAAATTTAAAAAAATGTAATTAAGACACGTTCTTTTGAACTTCCCTGCTTACAATCCCAGCACAATCCCACTTTCATTATTTCCATTCAGAATCATTTTTGGAATTCATTTAAAACTTATGGGGTCCAGTGAATAGAGATTCAGGCAGCATTCTGAGGTTTCATAATGAATGACATAACGGATGAACTAACATGAAAATTACTGATTTACACACACATGTGTGTGTGTGTGTGTGTGTGTGTGTGTGTGTGCTTCACCATATTGTCTGACCTCTCAACTATTCAATCCTCTGGGATCCTCAAAAAGTCACTCCTAGTTTCCTCTTCACATATATACACTGAATATTATGAGTGCATTTGCTCACCCTCTTCAGTCATCTTCCCTCATCTTGCATATCCTATATTCCAGCCTTTTACTATTCATTTTTGTCAAAGTGTATGTCGGTCACAGTTTGAATCTTCTCTGCATATACTACACTCCAGTCAACAAGTTTGTGGATATATGCAAATGACTTTTGTATATTTACATATATAAAAATATATTTAAAGCTGAGCCTGCTTCTTCAACCCCTCCCTCAACATCAAGCACACTGCACCCTTCAAAGAGAAGTCCTAGCTCTAGTAAGAGCCAGGAGTGCAGAAAGGAGGTAGCAAAAGGAGAATAGCATGCTAGTTGAATTAGCTCATGCACAGGAGAACTCAGAGATGAGTAGAAGGGGTCCCAAGGCAAATAAATAAATAAATAACCTTCAGATAGAAAAGAAAATTGGGAAAGGAAAAAGGTGCAGAGATGAAGTGCCAAAAATGAATGAAGATTTGTCTTTACAAAAAGATAAAACTAAACATAAGAACATTTCATACTCTGGTATAGCTATGGAGAAAGAATACAAGTATAAACACAAATTAAAAAATTTTTATTCTTTGCTCTACAGTTTGGAATATTTAGGAGTTACTTGTGATAACATGGCTCTCATCCCCCATTAAAAGCCTTGTAAAGGAAAATGTGAAAAATCCATCATCAGAATTACAAAAAAGGAGCCTAGGATACCCTGGAAACCCATAGCATGTAGGCTGATGAAGACTTCCAGGGTCTTTATGAACATAGCATTTACTTACTTGGAGGGCTGACAGAGACGGCACCCACCCACCCAAAATTTATATGCTGTAGCACTGACACTGAGAATCTGAGAATATGACTATATTTGAATATAGGGCATAAAAAGGCAATTAATGGGCTCCTCCTAAATAAATCTAGTCTTCTATGGACATAATCATGTATATCCTCATAAAGAATGAGTGGAACTGATCAAAAATGCAGCCATCTGCAAGCCAAAGTGAGACTTCAGGAGAATCCTGTTGACTCCTTGACCATGGTTTCCAGGCTCCTTAGTAATGAGAAAGTACATGTCTGCTAAGTTTAAGTCATCCAGTCATAGTTTATTATGTCACCATTAGAAAACTAACACAAGATCTATTTTTAGTATTCCATTATATGAAATCAATCACAAAAGCAATTTGGAGTCATAACTATACATGAAAAAGTCTTCAACTTCTAACATTTTACTTTTTAAATTCATGTTCTAGTCTGTTTCCCAAATAAAAGCATTCCCTTACCTTTGATATTTTACCAAAGTGATGTCTAATTATCTTCCCAACATTCAGATGACTAGAAAAATACATATACATGTATGTATAATGACTTACAAATATATGGACTGTGTGATATATAATGATATTAAATAACAAATTTGTTATTAAATAACAAATTAGTGAATGTTTTAGTGTTGCCTACCAAGGCTTCTCATATTTTAATAATCATTGTTTATAACAATTTGAAACCTTGCAAGAACAATAACCTATAAGTTGTGGAGTATCTTCACCCAGCAAGACTCAGTGTAGCAGAGCATTATGACTACACAATTTACATTGTGTGTTTTTCATCATAGACTATGGTGTATGGAATGTGTGCAAGTTAAATTGTCTAAGAAGGCTCACCAGACATGGGATATTGCCGCAAGAATTGCAGAATCCTGTAAAAGAGAGTGGTTTCTGCTCATGCCTCCTTTCCTCATTGCCCTTTACAAAGCAAGTGTTCAAAACACAGAGAGACCTTGAGCTTGTGGAATGTCCTCTCTGTGGCTGGTTTGTGTTCAGCTGCTACTGCAGCCTCAGGCACTGTGACACTCAAGGCACAGAAGTATGCAGCCGAGTCACTCACATGCACAGAGTGTTTCCTCAGGTGGAAGGAAGAGTCGCTCCTCTTAAATTCAGCCTCAAAGCCTTTGAGGCCTTGAACCAGGGGGTCTCCTGAACTATACTTGAGAAGAAGCTGGAGGCCCTGGCTGGGATACTGGACGTACCAGAAGAGAAAAACTGAAGCACCATAGGAATAGTTGCACCTCAGCTCCAGAGAATTTCCTTCTGAAACAGTGATGTGGACATCAGGCTGGGTCACCGACTGGGCTGTAGCATGTCCTGGAAAATCAGACAGGTCTTTAAATCAGCACAAACTTCACTATGGAATTTAAGCATACCTACTTAGACCCTGAGGGTGGAATACAACAGGAAAAGTACTCACTCAGGAATAAATGCATCCCTAGTGCTGAAAGGAGCACAAGAAGCATGGCTGAGCAGTCAAGATGTTGCAAGTGGTTATAGAAAGCAAGAACTTGGAAAAGGGAGGTGTGTGGAAAGTTCGGCTGGACTGCTGCAATCACCCTGGAGGCTTTTTACCCCCTCTTATTCTTATCTGTAAGCTGCAGGAAGGAAAAACTAAGCAGATGCTCTCTAACAGATACAAGTTTTCTGGGGATAGGTAGCACCGCCCTCTGGAGGCCAGATAAGGAACCACAAGTTATGCATGCCAGT
>NW_012267300.1:7394562-7398982 GCF_000151885.1 Dipodomys ordii
AGGCTAGCACTCTACCACTTGAGCCACAGCGCCACTTCCGGCTTTTTTCTTTTTTGCTTATGTGGTGCTGAGGAATCGAACCCAGGGCCTCAAGTATGCAAGGCAAGCACTCTACCACTGAGCCACCTTCCCAGCCCTCCTCTCCTCTATTCTGTCCAGCCCTTCTCCTACTGTCTCCAGGCCAAACAGCAACTCTGCCAAGGCCTCACATAACCTCACTAAAGCCAAGACCAGGTTCATCATCTGGAGAACTGCATGCTGTGTTCTCCCAGAGATTTGACATGAGTCTTCTTTTACTTTCAGGGCTGGAGTTCTTAGTGACCCTCGCAGATTAAGCAAGTTTGTAGGCTCTTACTGTTGTAGGAGAATGGGAAAGAAAGTCTTCTTGGTGTGGTAGTTGTTTATTATGTCTAACCTCTCTATTCTGGCTGAAAATCTCAACCAATCCAACTTTCTTTAGAATTAAGCGCTCTAACAATTTTTTCCCATTATCTTTAACTGGTTGTACAAATTCATCTTGACAGTTCCTAGGTATAATACATCTTGATCAATATAAATGTTTTAGTAATTCTTCCCATCTCTTCCAACTCCATCTATTACCTCAAGTTACATAGTTTCATTTTCATATACGTACATTGACAAGTATGACTACATTTTCCCACTTTCCTTCCACCATTGTCTTTCCTGCTTCCCTTTGACATCACACCCTCAAATTCTGCAACACAATTCCCAGATTTGTGGTGTTCATTTTGTTACGTGGTACGTTAATTGCTTGAAGGAGTTACACCATTGTAATCTGCATATACCAGCTGTCCTTTAGTTAATTTGTTTATATATAGATATGATCCTATATGTATCTACATATAGTTTTAATTGTAATCTAACTTTTACAAATGGGAGAAAACAAGCAACCTTTGTTTCTTTCAACCTGAATTATTACATTTAACATAATTTTTTCTATGTCCATCTATTTCCGTGCAAATAATGTATGAACTAATCCACTAAATCTCAGGACTATCTGATTTACCCATAATCTCAGTCTTTACACTTGTGATAGAGACAAGTAGGAGCTGTAATATTAATATATACTACAGGTAAAATATGTAAAAATCAGGTATCCTCACACCTCTGGATATTGTTTTATTCAGTAAAAGTCAATCACTTCATCAACATAGAACAAAGTTGATTTTTGAGAGAGTAATATTTCTCCTCATTTCCAATGTCTGTTCAGTTACCTGTTTTGGGGCAAACATCAGAAAATTTTAACCTGTATTTGCTAAGGATTTCACAATGAAGTTTTCAGAAACTTAGTACTATAAACAAGTTTGCATTCTGTATTTCATTTTAACTACACTCTGGTCATAAAGGCCACATTAGAGACCAGAATCTTGTCTTTAGGTTTGAACTCTTGAATATTTTCCTCTTTGCTTTAACTGGCGTCTGGATGATTGACCACAAGTTACTTGATCATTCGCTAGGGCCCTGATTGCCCTGATTGCCCTGATTATAGTATCTCTAACTGTCAGAAACCTCTTTCTTTTTTGTCATTGTGGGGCCTGAATTCTTGGCCTGAGAGCTTTTCCTCAGCTCTTCAGCTCAAGGCTAGAGCTCTACCACTTGAGCCACAGTACCACTATTTCTATTTATGTGGTGTTGAGGAATCGACCCCATGGCCTCATGCATGCAAGGCAATCACTGCACCACTGAGCCACCTTCCCAGCCCCAGAAACCCTTTTCTGTGAACATTAACAATAAGGCAATATTAACAAAAGTAAAGGGAGATATTCTCAGCAACTTGTGCATACATAAGAAAGCATATATCTTGGACAGTAATGGAAGACTTTGGCTTCACTTAGAAATTTTGTTTATATTTTAACTCTCTCCATCTGCTGTCTATCTAGAAAAAAATCTCAACATTCCATACCAGTTACAAACAAACTCTGATGAGTAGCTCTATGAAAACTGCCACTTGGGCATTCATAAATCAGATTGTATGTTACATAAACCTGAATGACTTGGCATTCTGGAAACTATTCTGGAGAAAGTCTCCTTTGAGCCCTGTTAAGTGACCTCATTAGGTACTGTTCACCAAAAGTTTTCCAAGAAAAGTACAAAGATTTACCTTTGATTGTATCTGAGAGTTAGCTTGACATAATTCATTCCTAAATGACAATTAAGAGATCTCCAGAAATTTCCAAGGCAGACTCTCCATAGAAAATGAATACTCATACCAAGGCATAATGGCTCACACCTGTAATATCAGTCTTAGATTGTAAATATAGGAGGATTTTAGTCTGAGGTCAGTCAAGGCAGAAACATGAGATTCTACTTAATCAAACTGGTGCAAAATGCTGGAGGTGTGATTGGGTTGTAGTGTGCTTGCCTAACAAGCATGAGGTCCTGAGTTCAAGACCAGAATGCCAAAAGGAAATAAATGAGAGCTGGTCCAGGATCCATGGACCAAACCTATATTTTCATGAACAGCATTTTCTCAACAGCATTGTGGACATGACTGGAACCACTATCTTTGTAGTCCCTTGTTTTCTCCTTTTAAGGTTATTTTGTCATGTTAATAACAGAATCATGTTTCTATTTTTAGCCTTTACTTAGGTATAGACCTTGGTATAGGCTTTGCTTGAGTCAGTGATCACACTGGCATAATTCACAGCCACTGTTGTGCTACAAAGTAAAAAATCTGTTCCATTTATAAGTCAGTGCTATGGCTTGGGAATTCCAAAGAAGTAGATGGTCCCAACTAGAATAGACAAAGTGAATTTTGATCAATAATATCAGCCCGGTTAATTGTTATAAAAATCTATTGATGAAAATTTAAGCTAGAGCTGGGGCCACTAAAATTCCACAGAACACAATGTATAAAATGGTATAACCCTCAACTGTGACCACATTGTCATGGTTTTGTAGAACAAAAATGAGTACATGAATTTATGCTGTGTATTAGAATTCAATATTCATGAACAGATATGCACAAAACATGTTTGCTGTTCTTTATATTAATTTTAAAACAAAATTAGGACTCTGAGAAAATAAGATGATTATGCTTTCTGTTTTTCTCTGATGGAAATCTGCCTAATTTATTATTATGTTCTCAAGGTAAAAATAAAAACCAAAGCCATGTTAAAATGAGAGGCAAAAGGAGCTCTCTCTCCACATCAGATTCTATTTCACCAAATCCCTGACAGTTATAGGTAGATATAATTCAGCTAAGGGTCCTGAGATGGGAAGAGCATCATTGATTATGAGAACGTAGTGCAATCACACATATGGTTAAAGAGAGATTGACAAGAAAAGAAGAAATTCTAGTGCAACCAAGGAGGCAGAGTCAGGAATGATGCAGCCACAGGTTGAGAAAAGGCAGCAACCATCAGAGCTAGAAGAGATAGCAAACAAATTCTCTCCTGCTGACATCTTGATTCCAGCCCTGGAAAATGAATTCCAACCTCACACTTTCAGAACTGTGAAGAAAAAAAAACGTATTTTCATATTTTAAGATGGAGAAGAAAAAGAAGAAAGCAGACAACTATGACCAAGATCTAAAGCTTAAATGTGTATGGGTCTGAAATACAGACTCTCTACTATACCAGAGTCTGAGTTTGGACTGTGCACACTCTGGGTACATAATTGTGGTTTGTTTTCTTTTTCTTTTTTCTTTTTGGTCCGATAGTGAACTCTGGGCCTGAGTGCTGTCCCTCAGCTCTTCAGCTCAAGGCTGGCGCTCTACCACTTGAGCCACAGTGCCACATAGGGCTTTTTTCTTTTTGCTTATGTGATACTGAGGAATTGAACCCAGGGCCTCAGGCATGCAAGGCAAGCGATCTACCACTGAGCTAACTTTCCAGCCCATGGTTTGTTTTCTTATCACCTTAAGAAAATACAGCAGCTAAGCCAATGAAATTATATCAATTACATTTTTATTTTTTATTGTGAAAATACTGTACAGAGGGGTTACAATTACATGGGCATGATAATGAGTACATTTTTTAATTTAATTTTTTTTATTTGTGAACATTCTGTACAGAGGGGTTACAATTACATGGGCAGGATAATGCATACATTTCTTACCAAGCATTGAAGACTCCTCCTTTGTTTACCCTTCACATCCCTTCCCAGCCTCCCCCCTCCATCCCCCAATCCTTCCCCCCACCACCAACGTTGTAAAGCTCTTTTTGGACATGACAACTTGTACTTCTCATTGTTGCAACAGGTCCACCTGTATTCTTAAACTACTTGTTTTTCCCCATCTCCTCCACAAGTTATACTGACATCAAATATAGTGAAAGCAGGAGTTATACTGTGAGGGAGGGACATACAAAGCAACAAAGAAATAATCTTATAAATGTGTTAGAAACACATTCATGTAAGAAAAAAACATTAAATTACATATCTAAGGGTTCATTTTCCT